>NW_017674116.1:77616-108242 GCF_001879085.1 Nicotiana attenuata | reverse complement strand
CTCGTACATTTACAGAATGACTTTCTGTTGCAAATATGTAGCACTGCCTTAGTGAAATAGCCTTGGTGAATCAGCTCTTGTAATCCTTTTGACTCCATTAGTACATTGTCCAGTCCATTCCCAAGTTGCTCCATAAGATGTCATTCCAGTAGTTCTCGCATTTAAAAAATTACCTGAAGCTCGCAAAATTATAATCAAGTGCACTGCCCAGAAAATTGCAAGTACACTATTTTTTCGATCAATTTTGCGTATCTTCCCTCTGCTATGAGCTATCTGTTGAAGTCTTTGCATGCCTTCCATCTTGTGTTGTCCTTGTACCATGCTGCATCAAGGTTTTAGCCCATGTTCTACCCATTGTGCCCGAAATGTTATGCCAAATAATCCTTACTGCACATACTTTCCAGCATTGTTCAACTGCCTGATTTTCCATCCATGTTCGTGTGCCTGCCTTGTGAATCCTATTGAGATCTTTGCATGTTTTGACTATTGAGCTGTTCTATTAGGGTGCTGCATTGAGATTTCCTGCAAAAAAAAAACATGTTAGTAAAAAACAGCATCACCATGCCCGCATCCATAAGGATTTGCGCATGGCAATTGGCTGAGTGATTTCCTTTAGAAACAAGGTCTTCTGCCTTGATCTTTGCCTGATTCCCTGTATGTGCTGTTGGTCTACGCGAGTGCAGTGGATTTTTGATGCACGATCCATTACTTCCACACGTCTGCTTACTGATTTTTGCTACGCACCAGTGTTGTACATTGTTGAACCAGTACATTTTGGTGATGTGTGCGTGTGATTTCCTTTGTTGCTCTGAGTGATTTCCTTTCCTGTGCCTTAGAGGTGTTGATCTTCATTTGTGTATCTTCCCATAACACCTCATTTGTTCCTGAATTTGTTAGCCAAAAGTATCTGCTTAACACAAAAAATCTGGGCAGTATCATACCCCTCCTCGCTTCTATGCTTATGCCTATCTTCAATTCCCTTCCAGCACTTGAGAACCATCTGCTTCTAGTTCAGTATGCACCTGAGAACCATCTGCTTCCGTTTCTTGTTTGTATTTTTCTTCCTACTTGTTTTGGTAGCATGAATCCCTTGAGTATCTTGTTCAAGATCACGCAGTTGGTAGTGTCTGTCTATTGTTGAAGTTCTGACTACTGTCTACTGAGAACTTGAGGAGTTGACTCAAGTTTGAGACTGCTTTAATGATTGAGATTTTTGGTCTCAAGTCTGTTGTGAACTGAAATTTGAGCTTGATTTTCTGAGTACTTGAAGTCTGTCTCAAACTGTCAACTATTACGAGTCAACTAGTTTATGCTTCCTTTTGTGACCAGCATCAGCAGTAACAACTGTTTGTGCACCAGCATCAGCAGTAACAACTGCTTGATAGTTGTTGTTCTGTTAATAGCAATGTTTTTTCTGTTTATGAATCATGACAGTGATGGAATTTTGAAGATGTTTTTCCGCATTGTATTTTATCTTCTGATACAACTATTTTATTATTTCAGGTCATACAGTTTGATGCTCGATAATTCAGCTGGTGGAAGATTTCATAATGATGAAAAGTTGCGAAAATCGTTTGAAGACTATCATTCGTTGGGATTAGTTATATAATGACATTAGCTATTTAGTTCAAACAATATAAGTTTAGTTATTGTGACATAAATATTTTTGATTGGTGCTTCCTTTAATTTGTTAAGATTTAATGAGATATATATTTTTTTTAAATTAATATTAATTTATTTACTTATTTGGATCATATTTTGGATAAATGTAGTAACTATTATTAATGGTGGCTACAATATTGCTATTAGCGCTTGTGACTTTTAGCGCTAATTTAGTTGGATATACCAGCTATATAAATGGACGATAAATGGGCGAATTAAGATGTTTTTCAAGGGATATTGCAGTTGTTATAATTGCTGTAAAACAATTGCCGTTTAAAATATTGTCTTTTAGCGGCAATTTAGTTAATCATATTAGCCACTAAAATGGCAAACTAATATGTTTTCAGAAGGGATACTATGGCCATTTTAATTGCCACAAAATAATTGCCGTTAAAGATGCGAACATTTAGCGGCAATTATTTTGAATTTAGCGGCTATAAAAATGGATGCTAAAGGAGTATAATTATTCGATTTAGTAGCCATAATAATTGCCGTTAATGATGTGAACTTTTAGCGGTAATTATTTTGAATTTAGTAGCTATAAAAAATGGTTGCTAAAGCAATATAATTAGCCGTTATAGATTAGATTTAGTAGCCATTATAATTGCCGCAAACAATTGCCGTTAAAGATGATAATCTTTAGCGGCAATAAACCATACCTTTTACCAACTTTTGTGACAATAGCCGCTAAAGGCTTTAGCGACCCCAACATCAACGGCTAAACACCAATGGCCGGTAAAAGCTATAGCGGCTATTGTTATTGCCGCTAAAATCGTTTTTAATTGCCGCTAAACACCCTTTTTGTTGTAGTGTAGCTGAAGTTTTGTTCTATTTGCTGAACTTCAGCATGTTTTAGCTGAAGTTTTCCCTATATCTAGACATAAGTCCCAACTCCCAACACTTTCTCATAGTGGCGAGATCAAGCTTCCAACACTGTCTGATTTATGGAAGGGTGGAGAAGAAGAGGAGAAAGAAGATACAGAAAAGGTTAAAAGAGATATGCAGTAGCAGCATCGGTATCTAATATGTAATTTCATGTCTGTTTTTTACTTCAAAGGTTCTACATAAAGTTTGTATCTTGTTTCAGAATCCAAAGAATTAGAATTCAGTTTGATTCGAAGTGAGTAACCAAAAAAAAAAAACTAAACCCAGTTTTTGGTTTAGTTAAGTATTGAAAAGTATTTTTCTTCATTCATGAAGCTAGATTTTTTATAAACAAAACCACATTATACGGTAAAGAAAGGAGGAAGAAAGGAGCGCAGAGGTAGCAGGAAGAAGGAGGCGTCTGAAGTTGTAAAAATTAGGGTATAGGTTAACTAATTTTAAAAATATGGGTATAGGTTAAATGGGAGCGACCAAATAGGGCGCCCGTGCAATTGTAATTAGATTTTTAGCCCTAAATCTTGTTCTTTCGTTGTAGAATTAGGGATTTTAGGAAGAATTAGGGATTTTGCAAATTTGGGAATTTAAACCTCGATTTGGGGTCGAATTTTGAAACTAATTACATATTTGGGCTCGGGGTGAATGGGTTTTGGTCCGAACTCGAGTTTTGACCAAGCGGGCCCGGGGTCGGTTTTTAACTTTTTGGGGAATTGTTGGAAAACTTGTAATTATGCATTGGAATTGATTTCTTTAGCGATAATTGATATTATTAAGTTAATTATGATTAGATACGAGTGGTTCGGAGGTGGAAACTAAGGGAAAATCGGTGATTGAGGCTTGAGTTCGGCCGTGGAATCGAGGTAAGTGTTGTGGCTAACCTTAGTTTGAGGGATTAGGTATTGTTGCCTTATTTGCTATGTGATTAGTTGTTGAGTACAACGTATAGGTGAGGTGACGAGTATCTATACGTTGTTGTCGGGTCACAGCATGCGAGTGGGTCTTATACTTGTGACTGTTGTATTTCTTTATACGACTGTTCATGCTTAAACTGGTTATTCTTTATGTTAAACAAGTCTTACTATTTTTTCCTGGTATTGGATATTGATTGAGTATTGACTCAAGCTGAGATTTATATTGTGAAGTTAAATGCTGAAACGAGGTTGGTTATTGATGATTCCCTTGCTGGATTGTTATTGTTCTGTTTGTTTGGCTGAGGAAGAGTGTAAAGCACGAAGGGTGATGCCGTGCGTTGTTTTGTGAGAGAGCGATAAAGCACGAAGGGTAATGCCGTACCATATTCTGTGAGTGTTAATGCATGAAGGGTGATGCCGTGCCATGTTATGAGAGAGTTAATGCATGAAGGGTGATGTCGTGCCATTTCTGTTGTTTCTTATGGTAAGGACGAGAGTAAAAGCAGGAAGGGTGATGTCGTGTACTGGTTTGTCATGTTATTACTTTCGTTGGTGTAAAAGCATGTTATTTACTGTGTCTTTTTACTGTTCTATTTCAGGATTTGATGTTCCTCTCAACATGTTTTTCCCCTTCCCATTATTATCTGTTTAGCTTCCAACTGTTGTTATTTTCTCGTATATGATTTAACTGCACAGGTTCATGTTATTGTCGTGTCCTAGCCTCGTCACTACTTTGCCGAGGTTAGGCTCGGCACTTACCAGTACATGGGGTCGATTGTACTGATACTGCACTCTGCACTTTCTGTGCAGATTTTGGTACCGGACCTTGTTGACCAGAGTTGGGTTGCTGCCTTCAGTCCATCAGGAGACCCAAGGTAGATCTGTCGGCGTTCGCAAACCCTGGAGTCCCCTTCCATTTATCTTAATTTCTCTGTTTTCTTTCATTTCGAGAACAGGTGTATTTTTTTTAAATCGGTATTTGTAGAAACTCTTAGTAGTTCGTGGATTGTGACACCAGATCTTTGGGTAGTCGTGTATTAGTGTCTAGATTGTTATAAAATTTCCGCACTTCTTACCTTGTTTTAGTTTAAATTATTGTTAATTACTGTTTTGGTTAGTGATTAGCGTGTTAGATCTTTATCTGTTGGCTTGCCTAGCATACTAAAGGTTAGGTGCCATCACGATCCCGATGGTGGGGAATCCGGGTCGTGACAATAAGTGAAACAAAGATAAGATTCTAAAGTGTATATATCGGAACTAATAGTGATAAATTGTACGAGTTTCATTATAAGAAATTTAAGGTAATTATAAGTTCTTGTTCTATTAGTTATATTTACTTTTAGCACAATTAATGTTATTTGGGTTTGTAATTTGGATATTAGGAAATCAATATATATTTTTATTTTAGATAAACATTATTACAAGAAATATATGGGTCGGATGAGTCCATGGTCCAACAGTCGAATTGATTATAAGTCATCTCTTACCCTGATTTTTTCTTTGTCAATGCATTTATTATTTTCTTTCAAGTACCTATACTTTCTTATTGTTTTATATATCTATCGATCTTGTTATTGTAATAATTATAAAAATAGAAACTTCCAATGCAAAATGTTAATAGATTAAATGTCTGTATTTTTTGGAATGAACTTAAAAAGGGGGAAAAAATAAATTTGAAAATAGCTTTCCAAAAGAGATTCAGAAAAACTTTTAAATCTTCAAAGGCTATGTGTTCTTGCATTTAACATTTATGTCATTTTTCCAAAATAATTTACTCATCAGAATGGATACATGCCCGATATCGTTCTCCCTTTATACCCTTAAAAATTGATTTCACTTAGACAAAATAGCCATTCAATTATTTTCCTAACTTTTAGGACTTTGAAACCAAATAAAATTTTACTTATTGTATTTTTCCTTATTTGAATTATGTAAAGGTCCTTAAATTTAGACTTCAACCGACATGTAATACGTTAATTAAATCAAAATATTAATGTTATCATCTAAACAAAGCTAAACCTCCATTATCCTTCGAAAATTTTAAAAAGAAAGAAAACTGAATTGGATATTGCTAAATGCTAATATCTAAAAAAAATTAAATGAACTAATATTTAGGATTCTAAATTCATGATTAGCACTTTAAATTTTTTGAAACTTCTTATCCTTTTAGTTAATTAAAAAATAATTTTATTTTCAGCTAAAAAATATGAATAGTTCATAAAAACAAGTAATAACATTGAATTTGCATTGGATGTTTGGAACAGAAGATCTTAAACTTTGAGTCATGGTCAAATTCGAATGTGTAAAGCCTTCATTGGAAAATAAAAATTTATCTGTATAATTAGGATATATTCTATTTTTATTATTTCTTTTTTATTAACTCCAACGGTCTAAGAAAAAACTTTATCAATTAAAAATTATTGAATATAATAAAATAATAATAATAAGCATTAATTTTCTATCTTAATTTTTTTATGACTATCATTTTATTTTCTTTCTAGAAATAAATTTAGTTGGATTCAAATGTTACCATCCAATTAAATTCAATGCGGCATCCAATAAATATTTAATCATGGCAAAGCGATCAAAGCGACATAATGGAACATATACCAAGAATATTATTTATAAAAAGGTGTTAGATGAACTATGTAAAAACTCTTAATATTTAGGAATTTAAAACTGAGTAAGACTTTACTTAAATAATTTTTTTCCTTATTTACTTCATAATTAATTTATTTTCGTTAGGATTCTTACGTCTATAGTTATTTTGATTTGTTTACATTAGTTTAGGTTTGGTTTATATAAAAGTTGTAGATTTTCATTTAAATTCTACCATTAAATCTAAAGAATTTACGTATAAAATGTAAATGCACAACCTAATATCAAATTCTAGAAGAACTTTCAAAAAGACAATCGACAATTGCATTTTAAATATACATTATTTAGTAATGTTTATATAGTATTAAAAATTTAATAATTATATTATATGCACACGCGTAAAGTACGTAACCTAATTCTTTTTCGTATTTACACTTTTCTATATCTATCTATCTATCTATCTATCTATCTATACCATACTATATTAAAAGGACGAAGCCCTTTAGCGAAATACCGTTCACTCTTTCACCCTTTAAAAATAGATTTCAATAACTCTGCATTTAACTATTTTGTCAATGTAATATTTATTTATAAATTTAAATGAATATTGCATTATTATCTCGAGGTTGTAACGACCCGATCGGTCATTTTGAGCTCTAGCACATCGTTCAGCGATTTGAGGCCATGAGAAGCTTCACTTCAGGTATTATAACTAGTACGCGTGGTCGGAATTGAATTTCGAGAAGTCAGGGGTTGATTTGGAAAGAAAATTCTCATTTCGAAAGCTTTAAGTTAGCAGAATTGACTAAGATTGGATTTTTTGGGTAAACGACCTCGAAATCAGGATTTGAAGGTTCCAGCAGGTTTGTATGATAATTTTGGACTTGGGCGTATGTCCGGATCGGGTATTGGATGACCCGAGAGCGTTTCAGCACCTATTGTGTAAGTTAGCATTTTTGAAGAATTTCATAAGTTTGGGTTGAAGTGCTTTCAGTGTTATCGATGTCCGATTGGGATTCCGAGTCTGGAAATAGCTCCGTATGGTGATTTTGATATTGGGAGCGCGATCGGAAGTGGATTTGGAGGTCCGTAGATCATTTTGGAGTCATTTGGCGAAAGTTAGAAATTTGAAGGTTTTTGAGAAGTTTGATCGGAAGTGGACATTTTGATATCGGGGTCGGATTTCGATTCCGGAAATTGGAGTAGGTCCGTAATGTCAAATATGACTTGTGTGTAAAATTTGAAGTAAATTGGAGGTGATTTGATAGGTTTTGACATCGAATGAAGAAGTTCGAAGTTTTAAAGTTCATCAAGTTTGAAATGGAGTGTGATTCATGGTTTTAGCGCTGTATGATGTGATTTAAGGCCTCGAGCAGGTCCACGTTATGTTATGGGACTTATTGGTGTGATTGGACGGGGTCCTGGGGGCCTCGGGTGAATTCCGGTGATTAACAGATCAATTTTGGAATTTGAAGAAGAAGTAAACAGCTGCCTTCTGGTGTAACCGCACCTACGAGGCTTGGGCCGCAGGTGCGGAGCCACAGAAGCGGCCATGAGGGACGCAGATGCGCTGTTAGGCTTGAAGTGAAGAGACCGCAGATGCGGTCATATAGCCGCAGAAGCGGGGTCGCACCTGCGGTAGTTGCGGCGCAGAAGCGGAAGGGGCAGCCTGGTGAAGGACCGCAGATGCGGTAGTGGGGCCGCACCTGCGAAACCGCAGAGGCGGTCAAGTGACCGTAGGTGCAGAAATGCTGGAGGCAGTGTGTTCTTCAAAAATCGGGAAATTGGCCATTTTCTACCATTTTTCATTTGGTGTGGACGATTTTGGAGAGCTTTAAGGGGAGATGTTCTTCAAGTATCACAAGGTAAGTAGTTCCCACTCATTACAAGTTAAATACATGATTTAGATATGGATTTGAACATGGAAATTAGTGGAAAACTTGGTGTTTGAGGGAAAACCTAGAAAATTGGTATTTTGGATTTTGACCACGATTTTGGACATGAAATTGAGAGTAAATTATGCATTTGAGTTCGTGAGGTTATAGGTAAATTTTATCTTCAAAAAAATTCCGGATTCCAGGCACGTGGGCCCGAGGGCGAGTTTGTCAACTTTTCAATGCGGAGTTGGGAATTTATATAAATTGAATTGTTATAAGTATTATGGTATGTTTTAATTGGTTTTCCCATTATTTGGCTAGTTTTGGGAGCGTTGGCATCGGTTTGAGTCGTCGGAAGGGCTTGGAAGCCGGATATGGAACTTCGGAAGTGAGTCTCCTTTCTAACCTTGTAAGAGGGAATTGTCCCCATAAATGAATTAATTGGATATGTGCTTCTATTTGGGGGGCTACGTACGCACGAGGTGACGAGAGTCCGTGCATAGCTACTATTATGCTTAAGTCCAGGTAGTCTAGGACCCAACAATATGCTTTAATTGTAATAAATTGCAATCTTATTGTCAATTTGAAATGCTTAAAAACCTATTGAACGTGTAAATGAATTTCTAAAAGCTAGACATCGTTTCTTGATTTTTAAAGGGAGAGATTGCCTTTTATTGGATAATTGTTTCCCTGATGAATTCTTGATTGACTTTTTGGTGTGTTTATTTATATTTGACCGCGTCGCATGTATGATTCGCGAGCGGGGTAATAGATGCATCTATGGTTCGGGCCATTCGACCCTCTAGCGGTGCACGATTTAAATATTATTGGATCGGGTCGTACGTCCTCGGCATGATTTGGGCATGTTTGTATTGTTTGCCTTGATATTTATAAATGAGGATATTGCTTTCCCGGATTGAGAATAAATGTATAAATGATGAAAACGAATTTGGAAATTTCCTTATGAATAAAAGAATTGTTTACTTGCTTCATTCTATTAGTTACAGCCATGTTTATAAAAAATCCTTGATTTATTATACTATTGGTATATTATTATTGGACCACTAGTAAATGTCGAAGTCGGCCTCTCGTGTCACGACCCGGATTTCCCACCATCGGGATCGTGATGGCGCCTACTCGTGGTAGCTAGGCAAGCCAACTTATTTACCTTTTCATCACTAAACAATTATTTTAACAATTTATAGCATCAATATAGAACATGAAATTTACTAAGAATAATAGCGGAAGTCTGATTTATAAATCTGAATCAAAACGCGGAATAGTTAATAATAGCCTCTACCTAAGATTTGGTGTCACATCACTCACGAACCACTAAGAATATACTAAATACAAAGGTCTGAAAGAAATATAGAAGCTGTCTGTCTCGAGACAAGGAGGCAACAGTCTAAAAGAGAACATAAAGAAGAGACGCCGGGCCTGCGGACGCCTGCAAGGCAACCTCGGTCTCGTGATAATGAAAGCCTGCTTCCGTACTAATGCTGCTGCTGCTCCTCAGAACCTGGACCTGTGCAAAAATGCACAGAAGCGTAGCATCAGCACAACCGACCCCATGTGCTGGTAAGTGTCTAGCCTAACCTCGGCGAAGTAGTGACGAGGCTAGACCGGACACCACATAAACCTGTGCAGTTATAAATATACAACGGAAACAAAATACCAAACAACTAGCAATATGGGAGGTGAAAACATGCTGTGGGGAGATAACAATAGTAACAGTAATTCCGAGTAACAAACTAAAGCAGCTTAGATTCACAATGAACAAGGAAAACAATACTCAATATAAACACATGGTATCAATAACTGTTGCGGCGTGCAACCCGGTCCACAATTTACCATTGTTGCAGCGTGAAACCCGATCCACAGATACCACTGTTGCGGCGTGCAACCCGATCCACAAATACCACTGTTACCATTTATCATGTATCATTGTTGTGGCGCGTAACCTGATCCTCACATATTATTGTTGCGGCGTGCAACCCGATCCTCAATATCTTTGTTGCGGCGCGCAACCCGATCCACATCATTTAACAGTCTGACTCCCCAAACAACAGTCACGATTAAGAGGCATAAAAAAATAAGCAAATATTTGACAAAAATCCAGGCAAGGGAAAGAAACCAACAAGTTCAACCAAACGTCCCGGCAAGGGAATAATCAACAACGCTTTCTCTTTCTTACTTTTCTTATCTTATAATCCACTCTACCATCTTGAGCCAACGCTCCACAGATTCAAGTCATTTCATATACTTTCCATATTCGTATCACAATTCGAGCCAATGCTCCTAGGATCAAATGATCATATCACCGTTCACATGTTATTCACAACATATAGAAATCCTCCAATAAACACGGAGTTCACAACCAAGCCATGATAATCACATTATAAGGATTCACGGTCATGCTAGACACTAATGTATAGATACTCGTCACCATGCCTATACATCGTACTCGATCACATAGCAATTAGCAACAAGACTCAACTCCTATTCCCTCAAGCTAGGGATAAACCAAACACTTACCTCAAAGCCTTGAAATCCACTTAATCCTCAACTATCGCTTTACCTCGCGGTTCCACCTCCAATTCGCTCGAATCTAATCACAAATTGTTCAATTACTTTAATAAACACTATATGAATCAATTTGAATGCACAAAAATAATTTTCCCAAGTTTTTCCCAAAAATTCCAAAAATGCCCCCGGGCCCACGTGGTCAAAACCCGAGGTTCGAACCAAAACCCGGTTACCCATTCCCCCACGAACTCAAATATATAATTTGTTTTGAAATCGGACCTCAAATCGAGGTCCAACTCCCCAATTTCTAGAAAACCTAGGTTCTACCCAAAAACCGCAATTTCACCCATGAAAATCCTTGATTTTAAGTGGAAAACATGTTTAATGATGTTAAAGATTGAAAGAATTGAGTAAAAATCAACTTACAATTGATTTGGGATGAAGTTTGCTCTTGAAAAATCGCCTATGGTGTTTGGGTTTTGAAAGAGTGGTGAAAAGTGATGAAAATTCGACTAAGTATAAAATTTGCTGGGCTGCGGATATGGGAAATGCGAAGCTGGGTTCGCAATTGCGAACCCAGCAGGTCTGGGAATTGCGAGATTTTAGTTCGCATTTGCGAACACTGGGCCTCAATGCAGACTTCGCATTTGCGAAAGATTGATCGCATTTGCGATCTGGGCCCTCTCGCATTTGCGAGCAAGGGCATCGCATTTGCGACCCAAGCTGAAATCCTTCCTTCTCGCATTTGCGATGGGGAATTCGCATTTGCGAGTCTCGCATTTGCGAGAAATTCTTCGCAAATGCGATGAAACCAGACCTAACCTGCAACTATTTTTTCAAAGTTCAAAAATGCAACTCGACACCTATCCAAAACTCACCCCGAGCCCTCGGGGCTCCAAACCAAACATGTACACAACCTCAAAAACATCCTACGGACTTGTCCATGCGATCAAATTGCCAAAATAACATCAAAATCATTGAATCAAGACCCAAATTCATCATTTTTCATTATAACTTCATAAACTTCAAACTTTAGATAGTTAGGTTCGAAACACGTCAAATGACGTCCGATTTCGACCAAACTTTACAGAAAGCTTAACACATATTTAAGACTTGTACCGGGCATCGGAACCATAATACGAGCCCGATACCACAGTCTTTTAATCAATTTTCATTTCCTTTTTCCTTAATAATTTCAGAGAAACAATTTCACAGAAAAATTCTTTCCTCGGGCTCTAGACATCGGAATTCGACTCCGGGCACATGCCCGAGTCCCATATTTTTCTACGGACCTTCCGGGACCGTCCAATCTCGGGTCCGAGTCCGTTTACCCAAAATGTTGACCAAAGTCAACTTTAATCATATTAATATCAAAACTCATCATTTTTCACACATAATTCATATTTAAGCCTTCCGGCTACACGCCCGGACTGCGCACGCAAATCGAGGCAAGTAAAAATGAGGTTTTCAAGACCTCGGAAGCACGGAGTGGATGAGGAAATAGGTGATGACCCTTTGGGTCGTCACATCCTCCACCTCTAAAACAACCGTTCGTGCTCGAACGGACAAAAGAAAGAAGTACCTGAGTCGGGGAACAGATGTGGATAACGGCTCCGCATATCAGACTCGGACTCCCAGGTCGAGGCCTCAGGGGGCTGACCTCTCCACTGAACACGAACAAAGGGAAAACTCCTAGATCTCAACTGACGAACCTGCCGGTCTAGAATAGCTACCGGCTCCTCCTCATAAGATAAATCCTTGTCCAACTGGACAGTGCTGAAGTCTAACACATGGGTAGGATCGCCGTGATACCTTCGAAGCATAGACACATGAAAAACTGGATGCACGGCTGATAAGCTAGGTGGCAATGCAAGTCTATAAGCCACCTCTCCTACTCGATCAAGAATCTCAAACGGGCCAATGTACCTAGGGCAAAGCTTGCCCTTCTTTCCGAACCTTATCACGCCCTTTATAGGCGACACCCGGAGCAATACCCGCTCACCAACCATAAAAGCTACATCTCAGACCTTACGGTCTGCATAACTCTTCTGCCTAGACCGAGCTGAACGAAGCCTCTCCTGAATGATCTTGACCTTATCTAAGGCCTCCTGAACTAAGTCTGTACCCAATAATCGAGCCTCTCCCGGCTCAAACCATCCGACTGGAGACCGATATCACCTACCATACAATGCCTCATATGGGGCCATCTGAATGCTGGACCTGTAGCCGTTATTGTAGGCGAACTCTGCTAAAGGCAAAAACTGGTCCCACGAGCCTCCAAAATCAATGACACAAGCTCGGAGCATATCCTCCAAAATCTGTATAGTCCGCTCGAACTGACCGTCCGTCTGAGGATGGAATGCTGTGCTCAACTGAACCTGGGTGCCCAACTCTTGCTGAACTACTCTCCAGAATCGCAAGGTAAACTGCGTACCCCGGTCCGAAATGATGGATACCGGCACACCATGAAGGCGGACAATCTCCCGGATATAAATCTCAGCTAACCTCTCGGATGAATAGGAGACTGCCACTGAAATGAAATGCGCTGACTTGGTCAGCCTATCAACAATGACCCAAATAGCATCAAACTTCTTTCCAGTCAACGGAAGTCCAGTAACGAAATCCATGGTAATCCTCTCCCACTTCCACTTGGGGAGCTCAATCCTCTGAAACAACCCACCGGGCCTCTGATGCTCATACTTGACCTGCTGAGAGTTCAAACACCGAGCCACATACGCAAAAATATCCTTCTTCATCCTACGCCACCAATAATGCTGCCGCAAGTCCTGATACATCTTCGCAGCGCCCGGGTTAATAGAATACCGAGAACTATGGGCCTCCGCTAAGATCAATTCTCGAATCCCATCAACATTGGGCACACAAACTCGCCCCTGCAATCTCAAAACACCATCATCATCTAAGGTCACCTTCGTGGCACCTCCATGCTGCACCGTGTCTCTCAGGACACACAAATGGGGATCATCAAACTGCCAGTCACGGATACGCTCCAATAGAGAAGAACGAGCGACCGTGCAAGCTAACACTCTGCTAGGCTCAGAAATGTCTAATCTCACCAATCGATTGGCCAAAGCCTGAACATCTAAAGCAAGCGGTCTCTGGCTGACCGGGATATAAGCAAGACTACCCATGCTGGCGGACTTCCTACTCAACGCATCGGCCACCACATTGGCCTTACCCAGGTGATACAAGATAGTAACATCATAATCTTTCAACAACTCCAACCACCTCCTCTGCCTCACATTCAACTCCTTCTGCTTGAACAGGTACTGAAGGCTCTTGTGATCCGTGTACACCTCACACGTCACGCCATATAGATAATGCCTCCAAATCTTCAAAGCATGAACAATAGGTGCCAACTCTAGATCATGAACCGGATAATTCTTCTCGTGGATCTTCAACTGTCTCGAAGCATAGGCAAGCCCAACACAGGAAGCATCACAATAGACTGTGTAAGGCCCTGAACCCGTGGGCAAAACCAATACCGGTGCCGTAGTCAGAGCTGTCTTGAGCGTCTGAAAGCTCGCCTCACACTCATCTGACCATCTGAACTGGGCACCCTTCTGGGTCAACCTGGTCATCGGGGCTGCAATAGACAAAAATCCCTCCACGAACCAACGGTAATAACCTGCTAACCCCAAGAAACTCCGAATCTCGGTCGCTGAAGCTGGTCGAGGCCAATTCTTGACTGCCTCAATCTTCTTCGGGTCCACCTGAATACCCTCTGCTGATACAATATGACCCAGAAATGCAACCGAACTCAACCAGAACTCGCACTTCAAAAACTTAGCATATAACTGACTATCCTTCAGAGTCTGGAGAACCACTCTGAGGTGCTGCTCGTGCTCTTCCTGGCTGCGGGAGTACACCAGAATATCATCAATAAAGACTATCACGAATAAGTCTAGATATGGCCTGAACACTCGGTTCATCAAATGACATGACTAAAAACTCATAGTGCCCATACCGAGTGCGGAATGCAGTCTTAGGGACATCAGACGCCCTAATCCTCAGCTGATGGTAGCCAGATCTCAAGTCTATCTTTGAAAACACCTTTGCTCCCTGAAGCTGGTCAAACAAATCATCAATCCTCGGCAGTGGGTACTTGTTCTTTATCGTCACTTTGTTCAATTGCCGGTAATCAATACACATCCGCATCGAACCATCCTTCTTCTTCACGAATAACACCGGCGCACCCCAAGGAGAAACACTAGGCCTGATAAAACCCTTCTCTAGTAAATCCTGCAACTGGACCTTTAACTCCTTTAACTCTGGCGGGGCCATGCGATACGGCGGAATAGAAATGGGCTGCGTGCCCGGAGCCAGATCAATACAGAAATCAATATCCCTGTCGGGCGGCATACCCGGCAGGTCTGAAGGGAAAACCTCGGGGAACTCTCGAACAACAGGACAGAGTCAATAGAAGGAACCTCTGCACTGGAGTCGCGAACATACGCCAGATAAGCTAAACACCCATTCTCGACCATGCGTCGAGCCTTAACATATGAAATAACAATGCGGGTGGTATGACCTGGGGTCCCTCTCCACTCTAGTCGGGGCAATTCTGGCAAAGCCAAGGTCATGGTCTTGGTGTGACAATCTAAGATAGCATGATACGGGGACAACCAGTCCATCCCCAATATGACGTCGAAATCCACCATATCTAAAAGTAATAAATCAACACGGGTCTCAAGACCCTCAAACACAACCACACAGGAACTATGCACCTAGTCGACTATTATGGAGTCACCCACCGGTGTAGATACATAAACAGGAATGTCCAAAGCATAACTAGACATAGCCAGGTAGGGTGAAAAATAAGACGACACATACGAATATGTCGACCCAGGGTCAAATGGCACTGACGCATCTCTATCACAAACCAGAATAGTACCTGTAATAACGGCATCTGACGACTCGGCCTCTGGTCTGGCTGGTAAAGCATAAAATCGGGGCTCGGCCCCAGCTCCCTGAACCATGTCTCCAGGACGATCGGCTACCGGCTGACCCCTACCTCTGGTGGTCCGGCCTCCACCTCTACGGTCTCGACCTCCACCTCTATGATCCCTACCCCCGCCCCTGGCTGGCTGGGCAAGTTGTGGGTAACCTGGTGCCTGAATCATGGGGCGAGGACCCTGCTGCTGCGACTGTGTACCCCTCAATCTCGGGCAAACTCTCCTGATATGACCATACTCACCACACTCATAACATCCCTCCGTACGATGAGACTGGCCCTGACGACCCGAATGACCTCCACGAAAACTCTGAAGAGGCTGTGCACTGATGGGAGCTGGCGGTGCACTGAGTGAGTGCTGATCGGAATAATGCCCACGAAAACCACGATCACCTGGGGCACCCTGCGAAACCTGGAGGGCTGACTGAAAGGGCCTGGAAGGCTGACCCCTATCATAAGAATCCCTGCCTCCAGATGAGGCACCACTGAATCGACCTGAGTGACGTCTCTTGTCTGCCCTATGACCACCCCCCTGTGGCAGAACCATCTCGATCCTCCGGGCCACATTGGCCACCTCCTGAAAAGTAATGTCACTACCCGCCTCTCCGGCCATCTGAAGACGAATAGGCTGGATCAAACCATCAATAAGTCTCCTCACCCTCTCCTTCTCAGTGGGGAGTATGACGAGGGCATGGCGAGCTAGATCGATAAACCGGGTCTCATACTGAGTGACCGTCATAGACCCCTGCTGGAGACGCTCAAACTATCTCCGGTAAGAATCCCTCTGAGTAACGGGAAGAAACTTTTCTAGAAACAACTCCGAAAACTGATCCCAAGTCAAAGGCGGCGACCCTGCTGGTCTGGCTAAACAGTAATCCCTCCACCAAGTCTTGGCGGATCCAGATAGACGAAAAGCCGCAAAATCAACTCCATTGGACTCCACAATGCCCATTTTCCGAAGAACCTCGTGGCAGCTATATAAGAAATCCTGGGGGTCCTCAGAAGAAGCTCCGCTGAATGTAGCAGTGAAGAGCTTGGTGAACCTGTCCAGCCTCCACAAAGCATCTGCGGACATAGCCGCTCCATCACCGGCCTGTGCAACTACCCCCGGCTGAACTGCCGCAACTGGCTGACCCGGTGGAATCTGAGTCTGGGGAGCTACCTGCTCCGGAGTACGTGCAGCAGGAGTCTGGGCTCCTCCTCCAGCCTGGGAAGTGGCTGGTGCTACAGGAAGCAATCCTGCTCGGGTGACACTCTCCATGAGGCCAACCAACCGGACCAAGGCGTCCTGAAGAACTGGGGTAGCAATAAGCCCCTCTGGGACCTGAGCTGGGCCCGCCGGAACTGTCTGGGCTGGGGCAGGAACCTCCTCGCCAAGGTCAACCTGATGCTCCGCCACTGGTGTTGCTACTGGTGGCTGGGCTCTGCTCCTACCTCGGCCCCTAGCATGGCCACGTCCCCTGCCCCTAGCGGGAGCTGCCTGGGGCTCGGACTGCTGATCGGTGGATGAGGAAGCGCGTGTTCTCGCCATCTGCAGAAGAACAGAGTAGAAATTCAATCAGCATTGAGAAACCAAATCGCACGACAAGAAAGAACAAATGAGAGATTTTTCCTAACTCAGTAGCCCCTGGGGAGCGAGTACAGACGTCTCCGTACCGACCCCTCAGACTCTACTAAGTTTGTCCGTGAGTTGTGAGACCTATGTAACCTAGTGCTCTGATACCAACTTGTCACGATCAGGATTTCCCACCATCGGGATCGTGATGGCGCCTACTCGTGGTAGCTAGGCAAGCCAACTTATTTACCTTTTCATCACTAAACAATTATTTTAACAATTTATAGCATCAATATAGAACATGAAATTTACTAAGAATAATAGCGGAAGTCTGATTTATAAATCTGAATCAAAACACGGAACAGTTAATAATAGCCTCTACCCAAGATTTGGTGTCACATCACTCACGAACCACTAAGAATATACTAAATACAAAGGTCTGAAAGAAACATAGAAGCTGTTTGTCTCGAGACAAGGAGGCAACAGTCTAAAAGAGAACATAAAGAAGAGACGTCGGGCCTGCGGACGCCTGCAAGGCTACCTCGGTCTCGTGATAATGAAAGCCTGCTCCCGTACTAATGCTGCAGCTGCTCCTCAGAACCTGGACCTGTGCAAAAATGCACAGAAGCGTAGCATCACCACAACCGACCCCATGTGCTGGTAAGTGTCTAGCCTAACCCCGGCGAAGTTGTGACGAAGCTAGACCGGACACCACATAAACCTGTGCAGTTATAAATATACAACGGAAACAAAATACCAAACAACTAGCAATATGGGAGGGGGAAACATGCTGTGGGGAGATAACAATAGTAACAGTAATTCCGAGTAACAAACTAAAGCAGCTTAGATTCACAATGAACAAGGAAAACAATACTCAATATAAACACATGGTATCAATAACTGTTGCGGCATGCAACCCGGTCCACAATTTACCATTATTGCGGCGTGCAACCCGATCCACAAATACCACTGTTGCAGCGTGAAACCCGATCAACAAATACCACTGTTGCGGCGTGCAACCCGATCCACAAATACCATTATTGCGGCGTGCAACTCGACCCACGTCATTTATCATGTATCATTGTTGGGGCGCGCAACCCGATCCTCACATATTATTGTTGCGGCGTGCAACCCGATCCTCAATATCTTTGTTGCGGCGCGCAATCCGATCCACATCATTTAACAGTCTGACTCCCCAAACAACAGTCACGATTAAGAGGCATCAAAAAAATAAGCAAATGTTTGACAAAAATCCCGGCAAGGGAAAGAAACCAACAAGTTCAACCAAACGTCCCGGCAAGGGAATAATTAACAACGCTTGCTCTTTCTTACTTTTCTTATCTTATAATCCACTCTACCATCTTGAGCCAATGCTCCTAGGATCAAATGATCATATCACCGTTCACATGTTATTCACAACATATAGAAATCCTCCAATAAACACGGAGTTCACAACCAAGCCATGATAATCACATTATAAGGACTCACGGTCACGCTAGACACCAATGTATAGATACTCGTCACCATGCCTATACATCGTACTCGATCACATAGCAATTAGGAACAAGACTCAACTCCTATTCCCTCAAACTAGGGTTAAACCAAACACTTACCTCAAAGCCTTGAAATCCACTTAATCCTCAACTATTGCTTTACCTCGCGGTTCCACCTCCAATTCGCTCGAATCTAATCACAAATTGTTCAATTACTTTAATAAACACTATATGAATCCATGAATGCATAAAAATGATTTCCCAAAAATTCCAAAAACGCCCCCGGGCCCACATGGTCAAAACCCGAGGTTCGAACCAAAACCCGGTTACCCATTCCCCCACGAGTTCATATCTATGTTTTGTTTTAAAATCGAACCTCAAATGGAGGTCCAAATCCCCAATTTTAAGAAAACCTAAGTTCTACCCAAAATCCCCATTTTCACCTATGGAAATCCTTGAAGAAGTTAAGTAAAAATTGACTTATTGGAGAAGATAGGTTTCTTGGAAAATCGCCTATGGAGTTTGGGTTTTGAAAGAATGAAGAAAAGAGGGTTAAAATTCGTCTAAGTATGAAAAATTGCAGGTCTTAGATGTGGGAAATGCGAACATGGGTTCGCAATTGCGAACCCAGTAGGCTTGGGAATTGCGAAAATGGTTTGGGAATTGCGAAGAAAGTTTGGGAAATGCGAACAGGCTTGGGAATTGCGAAAATTGTATGGGAATTGCGAACATGGGAATTGCTAAGAAAGTTTGGGAAATGCGAACAGGCTTGGAAATTGCGAAAATGGTTTGGGAATTGCGAACATGGGAATTGCGAAGAAAGTTTGGGAAATGCAAACAGGCTTGGAAATTGCGAAAAATGTTTGGGAAATGCGAACAATCCTGGTAATTGCGAAAAATGTTTGGGAAATGCGAAACCTGCAGACCTGCAATTCCTTAAGTCCAAAATTTCACCCCGTGGCCTATCCAAAACTCACCCGAGCCCTCGGGGCTCCAAACCAAACATGTACACAACCTCAAAAATATCCTACGGACTTATCCGTGAGATCAAATCGCCAAAATAACATCAAAATCATTGAATCAAGCCCCAAATTCATCATTTTTCATTATAACTTCATAAACTTCATACTTTAGATATTTGGGTCCGAAACACGTCAAATGACGTCCTATTTTGACCAAATTCTACGGAAAGTGCTTAACACATATTTAAGACTTGTACCGGGCGTCGGAACCATAATACGAGCCCGATACCACAGTCTTTTAATCAATTTTCATTTCCTTTTTCCATAATAATTTCAGAGAAACAATTTCACAGAAAAATTCTTTCCTCGGGCTCTAGACATCGGAATTCGCCGGGCACATGCCCGAGTCCAATATTTTTCTACGGACCTTCCGGGACCGTCCAATCTCGGGTCCGGGTCCGTTTACCTAAAATATTGACCAAAGTCAACTTTAATCATATTAATATCAAAATTCATCATTTTTCACACATAATTCATATTTAAGCCTTTCGGCTACACGCCCGGACTACCCACGCAAATCGAGGAAAGTAACAATGAGGATTTCAAGACCTCGGAAGCACGGAGTAGATGAGGAAATAGGTGATGACCCTTTGGGTCGTCACAGTATCACATGTTTCTTAGAAAATTCAGATTCGATATTCATTCAAATGCAATTTCCTCAACAAAAACCTTAGCAATTGCAAATCTTTCTTCTCTATATTTGTTAAAGAAAGAAATTAAATATTTTCACTTCACATTACTTTTCTTTTAACTTGTATATTGCCTATTAGGTGTAACAAGAAATGGGGCCTCCACAAATATGGGGCATATAGCCGTTGCTTTACTTACTTTAGGATAGGGCCGCCCCTGTGTATGAAATCATAAAAGCTAATAATAAATCCTAAAATTATGGATTATTGTGAAATTACTTACTTGATTTATATAGATAAAATCTTTTTGAGCTTTAAATATCTAAAGATTAGAAGTTCTAGTTCAACAAGAAAGATTTAGTATTCAAAATTTTAGCTAATTTTAAAATTCTAAATATATAGTAAATAGTTAAAGGATAATTGTCTAATTTTAAAGCTATTTTTAAATGGTTAAAAGGTCGTTCAATATTCACTTTGGGCTTTTATATTAGCATAGGCATAGATTGTTATTGTAACAATTATTTATATATGTTTAACTTAATATTTACTTTTAATTTCATTTAGTATGATGATGGACATGATTAAACTTAAATGGAGAAATATAATTGGTTGCAATACGTATTGTTGGCCTCAACTTGTTTCGGACTGAGTTGCTATTATTAAAAATAAAAGATGGCTTTAATAATTTGATTAATCAAAGAAAGGCATTTCTAGCGGGTTCTTTTCTCTGTTTCAGTAGTCTAATCCTTTATGTCGTCTCAATCTCTTTACACTGTCGTATTTGTAATAATGATTTTCCTTTCATTTGTTGGTTAGCATCTTAGCTAAAATCCCATTATATAATAGTATGAGGCCATCAAATCATGGTAGAAGGCCATCTAATCATGGTTAAAGATAACAGTTTCAGACAAAATATAAGGTTATAAAGTCTGAAAGGAAGTTGATAGGCAATTGATGCTCACTGATAAAAGAAACTAGCAACTCTCAGAAGATAAAAGATGCCAAATGTTTTCATGAAACTCAAAAGCTGAAGTTTCTATCTATATGTCTTTGAGTGAACTGACGCTCAGGCCACATGTTTTTATTGAGATATGAAATTTGAAGTCTTCATCAATATGTTTTTGAGTGCACTGAAGCGTGTTATATAAACATTAGTTTTAGATTGAATTTCAGTCAGTTCTTTATTAGAGATAGTGCTATTACTTGAAGGATTGGGCCACCTTTGTATTTATTTGTATTGGGCTAAGCCCAATTGTTGGTTTCTTAATAAGTTGATCGTGCAGTGACCCAAGTAGTTTAGTGGATTACAAATTTTACCCTTGTATATATATAGCTTTTAGAATACATATGTAAGTAACGATGTTTACATGAACAGATGCTTCTCAATTCATCTCTCACTTTCTCATAAACCCTAGTTATTTTTCTTCAAATATTTCGATCTACAGATGTTTACATGGTATCAGAGCAGTCGATCCTGTTGAATTTCATCATTCTCTATCGAACGATATTACCTTCGAGCCGTTTTGGTGGAGTTTTTCATGTGCATCGATTTCTCGATTTTGTCGTCGTTCGAGCTTTTTGCCGGTGAAGCTTGTTTTTCTTTGGATTTTTCGCTAACCTTCCTAGTATTCCAGCGAGGAATGGTTATTTTTTGGATCTTTCATCATCTACTGGTTCGAGAGTTTCCATGTTTTTTAATCTTTTTCAGAGCTAGGGCTTCTGTCAAAAGGACGTATCTTCCGGTTGTGAAGAATTTGGGTAACATCGATTTTCTTTCCTGCTCGTCTTCATCTTCATTGCATATATTTAACTAAGGTAGTGTTATACAATCCCTATTTTGGTTGTTTGAATTGTATTGGTATTAATTCACAAAAATGGGTGATACTACTAGTAATGAGTCTGAATTTACTCCTCGTGCTTCAAGTCCTCTGTTCCTTCACCCTAGTGATGTCCCTGGTACATCACCGGTTGGTGTTCCTTTCTCCGGTACTGGATTTGGAGGTTGGAAAAGGAGCATTATTGTGTCTCTTTCAGCTAGAAATAAGATAGCTTTTATCGATAGAACTCTCCCTAGGCCTCCTATTAATTCACCCGAGTGGAAACAGTGGGATAGGGTGAACAACATGGTAATTTCCTAGTTGACAAGCTCACCATTCCCTGAAATTGCAGAAAGTGTTCAATATTCGGAGACTGCTAAGAGTATTTGGAGGCAATTAAATACTAGGTATGGAACAGTTAATGGAACTAAGAAATTCGAAATCAAGAGGGAGTTGGCTTTTACATGTCAAGGGGCTCTTGATGTTGCATCTTATTTTAACAAGTTGAAGAAGCTTTGGGATGAATTGACAGTCATGTCTTCCAATCATGCAAAAAATTGTAACTGTGCTACTAAGCCTAGTCTGGAGCAGGAAGAAGAAGAGAATAGGGTGCATCAATTTTTAATGCGGTTGACCGAGAAATATATGTTAATGTTAGAAGTAACATTCTGCTCATGAACCCACTGCCTTCACTTGGCAATGTTTATAACATTCTTTTACAAGATGAAAAACAAAGACAAGTCATTCCTACCACTAATTTTAGTTTTGATATGGCTTTTTTCCATGCAAGTGCCAATAATAATCCTCCTTCTCAACCAAATATTAACAAATAATACAACCAGAGAGTTAATTTTGATTACTCCAATCAAAGGATGAATCTTGGGCAGCATAAGGGATCTTTATTCTGCAAGAACTGCAAGAAGAATAACCATACATTGAGACATGTCACAGGCTGCATGGTTTTCCACAGAACTTTAAATTCACAAAAGGCAAGAAGTATGGTACTGCTGCAAACATTGAATCTTCCGCTTCTGGAGTTCCTTGTTGGCCCAAGAACAGGTGAAGTTTTGAAGACTGACAAAGAAATCAGACATAGACCAGGTCCATCTTGTGCAGCACAGTCATGATCGACCCAAACATGTGAGATGCATGTGAAGGAGATAAATCTAACTTATCAGAAGTAATATCTTCTAATCTGATCGAAAAGGTTGCATATTGGATAAGGAGAGAAAGACTTCTTACATGAAGAGAACACAGTTGAGACGAGATAGTGTTAGAGTTTGAGATCATCTTGAACTCTTCTATGATAGAAGAGTAGCATTTGAATCCCAGTCAATCTCAGATTACTAACCTATTAAATATTAGCGTTGTTCTCTTTTACAGGTAATGCACATAAGCAGAAGTTAAACTTAAATTGAGTGCAAAAGAGTAAGGCGATTTTGCAAGCAATTTATGTGTGATTCAAGTGTGCAATCCTGAAGCTACTTGAACAACATAGAAGAACCAGTTTCGAGTGTCTATCTTTTATTCTAGTTCAATTGTAGTAGGTGATGTTACATTGTACCTTTCAGCTTTCATAGAAGTAATTGTATTAGGTACTTAGAGTGTTCAAGTTAGAGTTAACTTGAAGTTGTCATAGCAGTTGAGGTTGTGTGCCACAACGGGATTAGAGTTTATCCTTAGTTTTACAAAGAGTTTTGTAAATGCTGTTTTGGCTCAGTGATTTTAGTAGAAGTTTGGGAAAATACTACTGCGTAGTAGGTCATGATTTTTTCACCTTTTGAGCCAGGTGTTTTCCACGTAAAAATCTCTGTGTTCTTTACTTTCTTTATTTTCTTTATTTATTATTCCGCAAACAGTAGTAGTTGGAACACATAGAAGAACCAGGTCCTTCTATATTTCAGTTACACAAAAATTGGGTACCACATAAATCACCCCCCCTCTTGTATGGTATTGACGTTTAAAACATCAATTGGTATCAGAGCAGGTTATCCTTGAAGAGGTTACCACCTTAGGGAAAGATCAAGATGAGTGCACCACCTGGAAATTGGGAAGGGCAATCCACTGCTAGGCCTCCACTCTTTAATGGTCGGTACTATTCTTGATGGAAGAACAGGATGAGAGATCACATCATAGGTGAAGACTATGAACTCTGGGACATAGTCACTGATGGTCCCCTGGCGACTACAAAGAAGAATGCTAAAGGAGTGGACGTGCCAAGGACAAGAGCTGACTGCACTGCTAAAGACTTGAAGAAATGAGAATAGAATGCCAAGGCCAAGAAATGGCTTGTGTGAGGACTGGGTCCAGACAAGTACAGCAGGATTCAAAGTTGTACCACTGCTATGGAGATATGGGACACTTTACAACTGGATCATGAAGGAACTCCTCGAGTAAAGAGATCAAGAGGAACACTGTTATATTCTCAATATGAGAATTTCACTATGAAGGAAGGAGAAATTATCCAGGAGATGTACACAAGGTTCACAAAACTAACAAATGAACTTAAATCTCTTGGGAGAATTATCCTTGAAGAAGACAAGGTTGAGAAAATCTTGACAAGGGTCATACCAGTGACTTGGGAAAGCAAAATCACTGCTATTCAGGAATCAAAGAACATTGCTACTCTCAAGTTGGATGAACTGCTTTGAAACCTCACTGCCTATGAATTGAGAAGGCAAACCATGAAAATGGATGCACCCAAGAAGGAAAGGAGTCTATTTCTCAGAATAGCTGAAGGTGCAGATCTGGAGGATGATGAAATGTCCATGATCACAAGGGATTTCAAAAATTACCTAATGAAAGGAAAGGGTTCTTCAAGAGGTACAACCTTCAACAAACCAAGGGCTCCTAAGAAACAGACTAACGAGGGTTACTACAAATGTGGCAAGACTGATCACATGATCAAGAGTTGTCCTCAGTGGGAAATCAAATGGAAGAAGGAAAAGGCTGAACGAAGGAACAGGAAGAAGGAACAGGTTCAACCCAAAAGGAATAAAGGATCAACAAAGTATGGTTGCTGCTTGGGGAGAAACATCAGATGAGGATTCAGAAGATGAAGCTGGAGATGAACAAGCACTTATGGCCATCGGAGAATCAGATGATGAACAAGAGGTAAATGTGCTTCATCTCAAAGACAAGATTAAATTTCTGTCTAAAGAAAGGTTGTCTGAACTGTTGCTAGACTTCATCGATGAGTCTGAGATAATTAACAATGAGAAGGAAGAGATGTCTAGGGAGTGTGTGATCTTAAAAGCCAAGTGCGAAAATCTCGAATCTAGGGCTAATGAGAGTGACAGTAAAAATGCCGAGTTGAAGAACCAGGTTCTTAAACTTGACACCAATGTCCTAGAACTTAGGTCTGAAAATCTAAAACTGAAATTAGGAACAGGCAAGAAGAAAGTTGATCACACACATCTCACCTTAGAAGAAAACTTAAGAAAAATGAAGGATGAGTCGTACAGGAAGGATGAGCAGATAAGAGTCTTGAAAGAAGACCTAGGGAAGGTAAAGCATGAACTAGACAAAACATGCAAATGGAATAAGGCTTCTGATGCACTATCCTGGCAACAAGAACATCATAGTAGCAAAGAGAGGCTTGGCTATGGGGCCCAAGAACCTAAGTGGGACCCCAAAAGCAAGTACATTACTCTTCCTAAAAACAAAAACTGCACACACTGTGGCAAGACTGGTCATTACAAAAATGATTGTAATGCAAAAGAAAAGGCCAGTCAAAAGAACAAAACCTTTGTTCAAGAGAAAAATAGGCTGCCTGGGTGGGCCAAAAGGAATTTAATTTACCCCTTTGCCTGTAGAAAGGGACCCAAACTAGTTTGGGTTCCTAAGACTAACCCCTAATTTCTTTTTGCGGGTACAAGTGAAGGGAAGTAGCCAAATATGGTACATGGATAGTGGCTGCTCAAAACATATGACTGGAAGCAAGAAACAGTTCCTTTCACTTGAGGACTTAAAAGGAGGTAATGTCTACTTTGGAAATGGAAAGAAAGGTGAGATTATTGAGGTTGGAAAGGTAGTTAAGACAGACTCACATTCCATTGAGAATGTCTACTTGATAGATAGCTTGAAATACAGCCTAATCAGTGTGTCACAACTGTGTGACAGAGATAACCTTGTAGCATTTACCTCTACCAAATGCTTTGTAATTAATCTTACCACTGACAAGATTGTTTTGCAGGGAAAAAGAGTTAACAATATTTACATTGTAGATTTGTCCACTCTTTCAGAAAATGAACTCACTTGCTTGAGTGTGTTGGACAATGATCCCCTCCTGTGGCACAAGAGACTTGGTCATGCAAGTCTGAATCAACTCAACAAATTAGTCTCCAAGGACTTGGTAATAGGGTTACCTAACATTAAGTTCAAGGAAGACAAAGTTTGTGAGGCATATGCAAGGGCGAAGCAGGTAAGATCATCCTTTAAAAGCAAAAAAATGGTAAGCACAACCAGGACGATGGAACTGGTTCATATGGATCTCTATGGTCCAATGAGAACATTGAGCAGAGGTGGTAAGAAATATGTGATGGTACTTGTTGATAATTATTCTAGGTTTACCTGGGTACTATTCTTAACATCTAAGGATGAAACATTTGACATGTTTACTGCCTTTGTTAGAAAAACTCAAAAACAACTAGGTAATCAACATGCATCAATCAGGTCTGATCATGGAACTGAATTTGAAAATGCTAAGTTTGCTGAATTTTGTGATGAGCATGGTATAGATCATAATTTCTCTGCCCCTAGGACTCCTCAACAAAATGGAGTAGTTGAAAGAAAGAATAGGACCCTTGAAGATATGGCTAGGACTATGTTTCTTTCTAGTAAACTGCCCCATAGCTTCTGGGCAGAGGCTATAAATACTGCATGTTATATCATTAATAGATGCATGACTAGACCTCTTGTAGAGAAGACTCCCTATGAGTTACTTAAAGGGAGAAAACCAAATATATCCCATCTTAGGGCATTTGGATGCAAGTGCTTTGTGCACAACAATGGAAAGGACTCCCGAGGTAAGTTTGATCCCAGAAGTGATGAGGGAGTATTCTTGGGATATTCTTCACATAGCAAAGCTTATAAAGTGTTCAATAAAAGAACTTTGTGTGTAGAAGAAAGTGTGCATGTAGTTTTTGATGAAACTAACATTCTTTCTGAGAGACAGGAACATGAAGATGAAGCTATTGGGCTGGTAAAAGATTTGAGTGAAGTCTCAGCTCAAGCTAAAGTTGCACCAAAAGAAGGAACAGGTTCTTCCATCCAGAGCAACCTGACAGGGGGAACTGAACAAAGAGGAACTGAAACCAATCCCCTAAAGGAACATGTTCATGACCCTATTCCTCAGCAACAAAACATGGGAGAAACATCAAGCAGAAATCAGTTGGTTGTGAAACCTCACAAGTATCAAAGTTCTCATCCCATTGAGAACATAATCACTGATCCAACCTCTGGAGTTAGAACTAGATCACAATTAAAGAATCTGTATGCTTTTGATGCTTTCCTATCTCTTATTGAACCTAAAAATGTTGTTAAGGCTTTACAGGATACAGATTGGGTAAATGCAATGCAAGATGAACTCAATCAGTTTGAAAGAAGTCAAGTTTGGCGCCTAGTTCCAAGACCCAAGGACAGATCAGTAATTAGCACTAAATGGGTCTTCAAAAATAAGCTTGATGAAGATGGAACAGTTACAAAGAACAAGGCAAGACTGGTGGTCCAGGGTTATAGCCAAGATGAGGGTATAGACTATGATGAGACCTTTGCTCCAGTTGCAAGACTAGAAGCAATAAGACTTCTTATAGCCTTTGCAGCACACATGGAATTCACTCTTCATCTGATGGATGTCAAAAGTGCCTTCCTGAATGGCTATCTATAAGAAGAAGTGTTTGTTAAACAACCTCCAGGGTTTGAGAGCAAGGAATGTCCTGAACATGTGTACAAATTAGACAAGGCACTCTATGGACTCAAGCAGGCTCCTAGAGCTTGGTATGAACGATTGTCCAAATTCCTGCTTGAACATGGCCACAAAAGAGGTAAAATTGACAGTACTCTATTCCTGAGGGAAAAAGGTAATGATCTTCTTGTTGTACAAATATATGTTGATGACATAATTTTTGCGGCAACTACTGACAAACTAAGTAAAGATTTTGCCAAATTAATGGGGAGTGAGTTTGAAATGAGTATGATGGGTGAGCTTAACTCTTTCTTAGGCTTACAGATCAAACAAAACCGAAATGGAACCATGATCCATCAGCAGAAATATGCAAAAGAGTTGATCAAAAAGTTTAAAATGGATGAATCAAAGGAAATAGACACCCTCATTGCAACTGCCACTAAATTAGACATAGATGAACCTGGTTCATCTGTTGATCAGAAGTTGTATAGGGGTATGATTGGTTCACTTTTGTATCTTACTGCGAGCAGACCTGGCATAGTTTTCAGTGTAGGGCTTTGTGCTCGTTTGCAGGCTAATCCAAAGGAATCTTACTTGACTGCTGTCAAAAGGATACTGAGATATTTGAAAGGCACTGCTGATCTGTGTCTTTGGTACCCTAAAGGTAGTAATTTCAATCTAGTAGGTTATGCTGATGTTGATTATGCAGGTTTCCTTGTGGATAGGAAGAGTACGTCAGGTATGGCTCATTTTCTTGGTTCATATCTTGTATCATGGGCCACTAAAAAGCAGAATTCAGTGGCCTTATCCACTCCTGAGGCTGAATATGTTGTTGCTGCCTCTTGTTGTGCTCAATTGCTATGGATCAAACAGCAGCTGATAGATTTTGGCATTGAAGTTTGTTGCATTCCTATCTCTGTGATAACACTAGTACTATAAGTATGACAAGGAATCCTGTTCATCATAAGAGGACTAAGCACATAGATGTTAGACACCACTTCTTAAGAGATAACTATGAGAAATGATTGTTTACCATAGAGTTTTGTGCTACTGACAAACAAATTGCTGACATCTTTACTAAAGCACTAAGTAGAGAAAACTTTAAAAGGAACAGGTTGGAATTAGGGATGATTAAAATCACCTAATAGGACCAGCTCAGAATGCACAATGAAAAATAATATTGTAAAAAAAAATTTTGGCTAGCAAAATTTGAACTTGTGTAAATATCTAGATTAATTTTTACTCATCTTCATACTGTAATTAGTATACTCCTGTGACATGTTTTAATATGACTCACTATCTCTCACAAAATTTTCTCTATTGTGGCAAATTGAGGCATGGTCAAGAGAATTCTAAATGAAGAACCCGGTTCATCAGTATGGGTTCATCTGAATGCTAAGGTATGTTTTATATACTCTGCACAATTAGAAATATAAATATTTAAATCATGAGTAGAAGTCCTAAAAATTGTTCAACTAGTTAGAAAATTCTATCCGTTAGTTTCGAACCAGTTTCGTCAGCCTTAGAAATCTAAACCACAAAAAGAAATTGCCTAAAATCTAGGGAAGCCTAACCGATCATTCAAACCTGAAATTTTAGGTTGATTAGACCTCTAATTGACCACTGCTAAAGCTGCCGTTATACATTAGATGTGTATCTCTCATTAAATACACATCATTACCTCTTGCCATCTTCATAATCCCAAACCGTCAAAAATCCCTCTTCACTTTCACTTGCTTTCTTCTCAAAAATTCTAACTCACCAATTCTCTCGAGAAACCAGCAATCATGACAAACCCGCAAGACAATCCTGGAACTCCTCCCCCACTCACTCCCTCTAATTCATCTACCTCTCCTTCACCTGGCACATCTCCCAAACCCAGGCTGAGAAGGATAAAAATGCTTGCTCGGGAAACAGTAATGTCTGGGGCTCTCTCAAAGAAATTAAATGAGAAATTAAAGGCAAGCCAGGTCCAAGACTCTAACTCCACCTCTGATTTTGACTCATGCAAATCGGCTAGTGAGGGGGAAGGACCTGGGTCTTTTGACTCTGAAAAGACTCAAGAATCCACTTCTAAGGTAAGTTCTTCTATGATTGAAAATCAAGAAACTAGGTTTGTTTTGGTTGGGCCTATCAGGAATGTAGAATTACCTGAGTTACGAAGAAGTGGAGGTAAAATCAAATCTGGAAAAAAAGAGAGAGAGAGGGTGCATGTGGTGAAGAGAGGGGAAACGGGAAAAGAGTGGTTCATCATTCACCCACTGCTGCTTTGTCTGTGCCTGCTATCTATGGGGTTGAACAAGAAATTGTAGAAGAGAGTGGCAAGAAGTCAGGGGGGAAGTGGTTCTGGTGAAGCTGCTGAAGGGTTAGTTAATCTAAGTGCACAAGGAGATGAACCTGGTTCATCAACTGAAGAGACCCTAGCAAACTTGTTGAAAAAGGTTGGGGCAAGTTATGATCCAAAGAAAAGAAGAACTCCCACACCAAAAGCCCCAGTGCTCCTAAACCCTCTAAGAAAAGAAAGGCTTCATCCCCAACAACTACTGAAACTTCCTTGCCTAAGGGAAGAGTCACAAGAATCAGGGTGAAACAGAGTGAAAGTGATCTACAAAAGGCTCTACCTGAAAGTAAGAAGAAAAGAATGGCTAAAGNGCTTTCCAGCCAGCTGATGTATTCACTAAGTCTCTTGCAGGTGCTTCTCATCATTTTTTGCTTCGCAAGTTGGGCGTGTGCACACCCTCCAACCTGAGGGGGGTATTAGAGATAGTGCTATTACT
>NW_017674116.1:9717-77551 GCF_001879085.1 Nicotiana attenuata | reverse complement strand
ATTGTGGTTTCTTATAAGTTGGTCGGGCAGTGGCCCAAGTAGTTTAGTGGATTACCAATTTTACCCTTGTATATATATAGCTTTTAGAATACAGATGTAAGTAACGATGAATAATTTTCTGAAAGAGAATGAACAGATGCTTCTCGATTCATCTATCACTTTCTTTTAAACCCTAGTTATTTTTCTTCAAATCTTTCTATCTACGGATGTTTACATTCTTAGGCCACACATTAGTTATATTGAATTTTAGTCAGACTCTTTTAATATGTTTTTGAATACACAGAGGCACATACTATGTACAGTAGCTTACTTTGGTTACTCTCAAGTCACATGTTTTGTCCAATATATTTTTGAGTAAATTAAGGCTTGTATTATACACAGTAAGTTTCAATTTTGGCAGACTCTTATGGCACACATTTTATTAAGACTCAAGAGTTGAAGTCTCTGTCAATAAGGTTCGGAATACATTGATACGTCTATTATATACAGTAGCCTTAGTTTGAGTTTTAGTAAGACTTTGTAGTAGTGATTTTCACAAATATAATACAATGTAGAGTTTAACAAATTTGCATCATATTGTTGCACCTATCTCCAAGCTTGTTACATAGATGGCGAACTGATCCTAAAGTCAGGGTTTTATAATTTGTGTATGGGTAAAATCGGGGATAAAACTATTCCCGATTTCCCGATGAAGAAATGAGAGACAACATGGTTCGACGCAGGCTTGGGTAAAACAGAGGGCTCCCACAAATCAGAGCTCGAGGAGACGAATGACTCACCAAAAATCAGACATGGCCAAACATGGGAAGAATCGAGCTCAAGCAAAACAAAGAATCGAGGCTAAAGGGAGGACGGTCATGGAGGACGAACGAGGGGCTGAAATATCCGCCGTCAACCAGATATTACAGCACGAATCTTGCCCGATATAAGCTGCGGATCATTTTTTACTGGAAGAGAAGGATTTTTACCTTATTTAAACTTATACTAGGATTGAAACTCTTATAAAGTTTATTTTTGTCTTCTAGCTATTGTTCATAGTGTTCTTCAGCTATTCATTTCCTTAGTTGCAACCGAGATCATCTCAAGGGCTCGATTGGAATCGGTCTCAGCGTTCAAACTTAAAGCATGGATTAATTATTCCATCACATTTGATTTGATCGTTTCGTTTCCTTTTAATTTAATTAGTTATTATTCTTAGATGAATCGTGTTAAATTAAATCATGTATCCTTTAAACAGCGTACCAATTTAATTATTATTCATTAAGGATAATGAGTTTGGCGTCCATCGTAGGGTTAAGGATAATAGTAGTGATTTAATATAAATCTCTATGGCAAAATGGCCTCGTGGCCACTTAAAATTGTACCAGTTTGCCAACGCGGTGCATAAACTTATACTTTTCTCATTTGAACACTTCAACTTAATGGAATGAGTACTAATAAACTACTTTGACCATTGACTGTGCTTATGTGGCAGTGATATAAGTGATGTGGACAGAATGCGTTCCAATCACGAAAAAAATGCACGTGAAAACAATATTCTAATTAAAAAATTAATGAAATTGAAAAGAAAAAAACTTAAAATTGAAAATGAAAAAGAAAAGAGATGAAGTGGATGCGGGTAAAAGGTCGCCCTATTCCTCTTCTATAGTCCAAGTCCGGCATATTATTTGCTCTTAAAGAAATCTCCGGCGATGATGTTAGCACAATTCTATTCGCCGAAGGTCTTTAAAATGGCCATCCCATTCGCCTTCTCCGGCGAAGCACATGCATTCCCTGTTAGCCGGCGATACACCACTGTGAAATGCAACGAGTCTGCTATCTCTGAAGGTAATGAATCGGAGGCCAGCGGTTGCGATTGTGCGTGGCTTAATAAGAGTTTTGGATTTTCGACGAATTTTCGGAATAAGTATGAGATGGGAGAGAAAACATGAAGAAGGCATTTTGAGTAACCCCTCCCCTTTTCTCTACCGGGATTGTTTTTCGACGAATTTCAGTTGCTTTTCAACCAAAAAACAAGATGATAAAAGCATCTTCTGTTTCATCGCTAAATTCATCTCCTTCTTCACTACTAAACCAACCATTATTTGATGAACTTTTCAGAACCTTTGTACATTTTTGGTCTATGGGTTTTAGATCCTTTAAAAACTATTAAATTATTCTTGCTTGATTTTGGTTCTTGAGATTTGATTGAAGAATAGGTTATTGACGAATCTCCAAGAACATGTTTATGGAGATTATGTAGAAACAGGGATTGCCGACCATTTTGGATTTGGGGTTTGGTCGGAGACTCTAGGTTCTTTTACAGATTGTTTCTTTTTTTCTAGGGGGGGGGGGGGAGGGGACGGTTTGAGTGGAGAAGAAAAGCAAAAAATATAATAAAATTTTGATAAATAAATTTTAAAAATGGACCCACAAATAACACGTGTCAAGCAAAAATAGTCTAACATATGATGTGTTGTACATGTCAGCGCAATTGACATGCACGCTCTGTTGGATGTGTTTATTAGTACTCATTCCATTAAGTTGAAGTATTAAAATAGGAAAAGTATAAGTTTATGTACCGGATTGGTAAACTGGTACAAGTTTAAGTGGCCACGAGGCCATTTTGCCAATCTCTATAACACACCCTATTTTACACTTTCTCTTTGAAGTTTGATTTGAAAATGTCAAATTCTCATTCTACTCACATAAACCTTGACGCCGAGTCAGGCCACCACGGTGAAAATAATAATGTGGTACCAAGCAATGACGTGCCCCCTGTTAACCCTAATGGCGTTCCAATCACTGACCCAGTCGGAGCTAATACACAAGTTGCTATTAATATCAACCTACCAACTGATCCCAAAAATAGCATTCATGGGGCACCCCGGCCATCACCCCGGCCATCGGCTCGAGAATCGCCCAAAGGGGGTGTGATGGAGTTAGCTTATGATTGATTTTTGAAATGTTACAAGTTGAGCAAGTGGCAATATCATAACTGCAACGTCAAAATCACGCACAAAACACAGCCGAACTCGAACGGGTTGGAGAAGATGCTCAGAGGGAAGAGCGAATTGTCACAGAACCAGATGGGTTCGGACACGGGTAAACTTCCGAGGTGATAAAAATGCTCGAATCACTAACAAAACGGGTGGAATTCGGCACAAAGAGGATAGAGGCAAAAGATAAGAAGGTGGAGACTTACAATTCAAGGGTCGTTCAGATCCCGAGAACGCCTCTAATATTGAAAGGACCAGATTCCAAAAAGTTCATTCAGAACCTTTTCCCCCTAGTGCGGCACCGAAGACAATTTTGAAAAGGTTCCGAATGCCCGATGCTCATGTCGGCACTATCAAAGTTGAAACGGGGAAATCAGATCTTTTCAAAGTCAAGCAAAGGAACAACGAGATGCTTAGGGAGTCTGTGTTAAGATTCCATATGGAACAGATGGACCTGCCCCCGACTGTAGATGATTGGGTCGTTCAAGCATTCAACCAAGGACAAAACCCCCAAAGTTCGGTTGTTTCTCAACAATTGAAGTTGAACTTGGTAGAGTACCCTACACTTACCTGGGCTGATGTTCACAACAAGTATCATTCAAAGATCATAGTCGAGGATGACCAGCTGGGAGCTCGATCGGGGTGTGTTTACCCCAACAGAGCAAACGACAAGTCTAAAAGAATTGTGGATCAAGAGTCGACGCCACCCCGAGATATATACCAGCCATACATCTCGGATAGAAATGGAAACGGACCCAATGGCCACCCGACCAGGAATGATAGGAGAAGTGACCAAGGTCCAAGAAACCAAGGTTTGATAAGTAGAAACAGTTTCGATAGATCACCCGGGGGCATAGAAGCACCGAAACTATCAGAATATAACTTTAACGTGGAAGCGGCAAGCATAGTGTCAGCCATCGGTCGCATTAAGGAGACCAAATGGCCAAGGCCACTCCAGTCCGATATCACACAGAGGGATCACAACTTGATATGCAAATATCTCATTCTCACGACCACATGACCGAGGATTGTAGACAGTTAAGGGAAGAAGTGGCTCGTCTATTCAACAATGGGCATCTTCGGGATTCCTAAGTGAGCGAGCCAATAATAATTTCTAAAACAGGCACGCCAACAAACAAATTCAGCAGGAAGAACCTCAAGATCTGATCAATGTGATCATCGGAGGAGTAGATCTCCCACAAGGGCCAATGATACAATGCACCAAAGTTTCAATCACAAGAGAAAGATGCACTCGGGACTATGTTCCGGAAGGGTCTATGTCCTTCAGCGAGAAGGATGACGAGGGAATCATTCAACCTCACAATGATGCGCTGGTAATATCCGTAATCATTAATAAATTTCGAGTTAAACGTGTGTTAATTGACCCAGGTAGGTCGAACAACATCATCCGATGGAGAGTCGTAGAACAACTGGGATTGTTGGACCAGATCGTACCGGCAGTTTGGGTATTGAACAGGTTCAGTATGGCATGCGAGACAACGTAGGGTGAAATAACCCCACCGGTCAACACAGTTGGGATAACCCATGAAACAAAATTTAATGTAATTGAGGAGGACATGAGATAAAATGCCTTGTTCGGAAGGCCATGGGTCCACAGCACGAGGGCGGTACCGTCGACCTTGCATCAGGAATTGAAGTTTGTATACGGCTAAAATCGAAGAGTCCAATTTGGTGATCATTGTGACATTCTGTAGATTCACCAAGGAGGCCCGAGGCACAACACGAGGTTCAACCCCGACTAGTAAATACCTGTACCAGCTATGTTTCTTTGTTATAATTACACATGCACCATGTTGGAATTTTCCCTCCTATATAAAAGGAACCCTTATCATTTTGTAGGACGGATGATATTCAATACAACAGCAAGGACATTTTCTGCTCTCTAACTTAAGCATATTCTCCCTTGATTTTATTGCTTATATTTATTACATTGCTTACATTTATGGTGTTTCATTGATTGTTCTTTATTTATTACTCATCATTGATCATAAAGAGCCCTCATCAAAGCTCTTAGAAATGTTAGTCCTTCATCGGCCATCTTTAGTCGAGCTCATTAGCTTAACCTCGAGGCCCAGCATTGGATAGCTCGAGACCCCGATTCTCAGCCACTCGGTTTGCACAACATACTATCTCCAAGCCCTTATCTTATTTTTTAGTCTCACACTTAGCATCTACTGCCTAACAACTAGCATAAAAATAAATCACATATTTTTAGAACCACAAAATCAAATCTAATTGTAATTACCTTTTCAAGGTAAACAAAGTTTCCAACCTCAAGCAGAATCAAAATGGTCTACGGGGAACAACCGGCCGCAAAGGAGATATTCGCTATCGAGGAAGTGATCCCGGTGCCCGCAATCACAACATCAAAAAGTGAAGGGCTGGTCGAAGAGAAAGGCACCAAATAACAATCACTGAACCTGACCCCGACCGGGCCTGAGAAACAAGAGGAACAACCAACGAACAAGGAAGACGAATTCAAGATCCCGAGAACATTCGTAGCACCCGATGATAATTGTACGTGGTAAAACCAGAGGGCTTGATTTCCTACCATCAAACCATCTCGGGGAGGTACCTCGAGACCCCGAGAACATGAAGCCACCTCGGGAAGATAGCTCAAGACCCTGATGATATGAAGTCACAACTTAGTCCACTCCTTCGAGGCTTGTCAAGGTCCGATTCGAGGCCGAGATAAAGAGAAAAGGGGGAAGCCCCCAAGACACGCGGTTGAGTCTGACAGGAGCAGCCTATCCCTAGCCTAGGCTGGGGTGTCGAGTAAAGCCATCACATCTCCATATTTCGTAAGTTAAATATACATGTATTCCGAGTTTCCTTTCCTATATAAAGGGGACTCGCCCTACCTCGTAAGGGACTGATGTTGCTCCCACAATTCTACAAAGTGCAATAATATCTCTCTCTCTCTTTTCCTACAAAAGCTCATTGGTTCTCACTGATACTGAGGATACCTCGATATCCTTTGCCTCTATACTTGTTCTTCATTGTACATGTGTTCTTCATCGTACAAACTCAATTTCGGTTGTAAACAACTTCGTTCGATTATATTTCTAACTGTAAGATTACTGCCGACTATCCCCAACAACCCGAGCTCTACCCCGAGGTCGACCTCGAAGTCCCAATCGACCAAGCTTACGCCCGGGTAGCAGACCCTTTGGTCCGCTCGTTACCTCGTTTATCTCCCCCCCAATCGTTAAAATTCATAATACTAGCATCATCCGCCCCAACAAACTAGCTTGGGAATAGATCACGTATTTTTAGAGTGCCATCTAATAAATTTAATTGTTGTTACCATTTTCACGGCAAACAGTTTGGCACCCACCGTGGGGCTAAAAATAATAGTGATTATTTTCTAGTTAGTTTCATTAACAAACGCATAGCATCTTTCACACTTTTTCTTGTCCAAGATCCTTTAATTTCAGGTAAAAATGTCTGCCTCGGTGAACAGAGCTGAGAACGACCTCCTCGAAGATCACGGGGAAAATGGTGTAGCTATCCCGACAGCCGGAGCACCACTACAGGATCCCGATAACGCACCTAGACCAATACTAGCGGACGCGGACTCACAGGACGCACAGCAAATCAATGAAACTTCTCACACCGACAGAAGCGTGCGGCACGGTGACCGACAGGAAGTTCAAAAAACCCCGGCCCGATAAGAACAGGAAGTTAGCCTTCACATTATTTTTGAAATGATGCAGGCACAACAACTGGCCATTGCTCAGTTGCAAGCCATCCGAGGACTCCCAGCACACCAGCACCGGAGACACCTCCCCCGCCGAGCAGATACACGAAAGATCAGATGATATCGGGTCAACGGCTGACCCCACCATAGTGAAAATGCTGGAGGACCTCACCAAAAGGATCGAATCAGGCGAAAAATGATTGCGGCCAACGGCAAAAAAGTCGAGATCCACAACTCTCGAGTGGACCATATCCCGGGAGCACCCCCGGTCCTAAAAGGTCTGGATTCGAGGAAATTTTTACAGAGGCCGTTCCCCGAGGAAGAGGCTCCAAAGCCCACTCCCAAAAAATTCAGGATGCCGGAACTTCCCAAATACAACGGCACCACCGATCCCAACGAGCACGTCACCGCCTATACATGCGCTGTAAAAGGCAACGATATATAAAATGACGAAATCGAGTCCGTCTTGCTGAAAAAATTCAGAGAAACACTTTTGAAAGGGTCCATGATGTGGTATCACAACTTGGCTCCCGACTCCATAGATTCGTTCGCCATGCTGGCAGATTCCTTCGTAAGGGCGCACGCGGGAGCCATCGAGGTAGCAACGAGGAAGTCCGACGTTTTCAAGATCCAACTGAGAGAGAATGAGATGCTGCGGGAATTCGTGTCCCGCTTCCAAATGGAACAAATGGAACTGCCACCCGTCTCCGACGACTGGGCGGTACAGGCCTTCACCCAAGGCCTAAACGAACGAAGCTCAGTGGCCTCGAAGAAGCTGAAGCAGAACCAGATCGAATACCCGGTCGTGACTTGGTCGGACGTCCACAACTGGTACCAGTCGAAGATCAGGGCCGAGGACGACCAATTGGGAGCCCCTTCGGACTCAGTATACCTGAGTAGACTCCCGGTAAAAGAAGTGTGGCCAAACAAAGAAAGGTACCATCCATACCTCGAAGACAGGAGGAACGTCCCAAGACGCAACCTACCTCGCAACGATCGAAGGATAGGTGGAGAACATGACCCTCGAGAACTCATCCACAGAACCAGGTTTGATCAAAACATAGCACCGGCTAACTAGCCCCACTTATCGGAATACAACTTCTGCGTCGATATTTCACACATCGTGTTCTCTATCGGCAAGATCAAGGACGCCAAGTGGCCCAACCCGATACAGACAGACCCTTCGCAGAGAAACTACAACCTAGTATACGAGTTTCACAACACGCACGGTCATAGGACCGAGGACTACCATCAGCTACAAGAGGAGGTGGCTCGACTACTCAACAAAGGGCATCTCCAGGAATTTCTCACCGATCGGGCAAAAAATCAATTCCGAGGGAGAGAGGCGATCAAGAAAAATGAGGAAAGCAAACCACGACATGTCATCCACATGATCATGAGGGGCGCCGATTCCCCGCAGGAACCGGTAGTGAGAAGAACAAAGATATCCATCACCAGGGAAAAACGGACTCGGGGATATATCCCCGAAGACGCCCTCATGCTCAGCGAGGAACACACCGAGGCCCTATCCCAACCCCACAACGACGTGGTAATCTCCTTTCTTATAAATTCATTTCAGATAAAACGTGTACTCGTGGATCTAGGTAGTTCGGCCAACATCATCAGGGCGAAAGTAATAGAACGACTCGGGCTGCTCGAACGAATCGTACCCGCCACTCGGGTCCTCAACGGTTTCAACATGGCTAGCGAAACAACGAAGGGAGAAATCATCCTCCCGGTTACCGTGGTTGGCATAACCCAAGACGCCAAGTTCCATGTCATCGAGGGAGATATGAGGTATAATGCCTTATTTGGACGACCCTGGATACACTGCATGAGAGCAGTACCATCCATCCTCCATCAAGTGATAAAATTCCCGACAAAGGACGGGATCAAGGCCGTATACGGGGAACAGCACGCGGTAAGGGAAATGTTCGCTATACACGACGTAGTGCCAACACCCACACTTCCACCCCCAAATGAAACCACGAGCAGTCCAGGTCTCGCCCACGGTCGAACATGACAAAGCAAGGTGAAGAATTCGCGCTGCATCTCCGCTCCCGGAAGTCATAATAGGCTAAGTCCAAAGACGTCGCATGCGCACGTAACTCTAAGGTACAACCATCCCTTGTCTTATGTTATATTTTCAAATCTGAAGATTGACCCTTGAGCAGACAGCCAAATCGGAAGCTGCCCAGACTTTAGTACTGCTGGAGAACCCCGAAGCCCTGATGGCGCACTCGTTGCACTCTTTTCCTTCGACCGAGTTTTTATCCTAAAAAAGAAAGGTTTTTATCGGCAAGGTTATTAACGAGGCAACGTCTGCAAGCCACTACGAGGGGAACCCCGCAAGATTTTTGAAACAAACCCACCGGCTGCTAAAAAAGCGAGAAGGCATTCCCCCCAAAAGAGCGGCCCGCTCACTGGAATTTCGGAAAACTCCATACAAGGTTTCCTGTAAGAAAAACGATGCATCGGAACTCCGGTGTATTCAGGCCTCGCTGGAAAAAACGTGTACTATTGTACAAAACAAATCAAAAATACTTTTTGGAGGAGGGAAATCCTTCCCAGAGTAAAGCAACTAATCTTTCCCCTGAAACATCCCGAAATACGCAGGAACTGGTGCCAATGGTTCAAAACACCCCAAACGGCCTCCAGGTCGAGGCTGTGAGACCGCAATGTCTTTCAGGCGGGATAAACCCGCAGGCGATTAGCCCTGACCCGATATAGATCGGGCCAACACAACAAGGTATATTGCGCCAACAGATCAAAGGACGCTTTCCAGCGCTCCATCCCCCGAACGGAGAAATCACAGCGCATGCGCGGCAGGGATTGCTTCACTAAGTGCATCTCGGAATACTCGGAGAGCCAGGTATTTTCCACATAAAAATATCTGTGTTCTTTACTTTCTTTATATTCTTTATTTATTATTCCGCAAAGCAAACAGTAGTAGTTGGAACACATTGAAGAACCAGGTCCTTCTATATTTCAGTTACACGAAAATTGGGTACCACACAAATCACCCCCCACCCCTCTTGTGTGGTATTGACGTTTAAAACATCAACTGGAATCAGAGCAGGTTATCCTTGAAGAGGTTAACACCTTAGGAAAAGATCAACATGAGTGCACCACCTGAAAATTAGGAAGGGCAATCCACTGCTAGGCCTCCACTCTTTAATGGTCAGTACTATTCTTGGTGGAAGAACAGGATGAGAGATCATATCATAGGAGAAGACTATGAACTCTGGGACATAGTCACTGATGGTCCCCTGGCAACTACAAAGAAGAATGCTGAAGGAGTGGACGTGCCAAAGACAAGAGCTGACTGCACTGCTGAAGACTTGAATAAATGGGAATAGAATGCCAAGGCCAAGAAATGGCTTGTCTGTGGACTGGGTCCAGACGAGTACAACAGGATTCAAAGTTGTACCACTGCTAAGGAGATATGGGACACTTTACAGCTGGCTGATAAAGAAGCTCCTCAAGTAAAGAGATCAAGAGGAACACCGTTATATTCTCAATATGAGAATTTCACTATGAAGGAAGGAGAAACTATCCAGGAGATGTACACAAGGTTCACAAAACTAAAAAATGAACTTAAATCTCTTGGGAGAATTATCCTTGAAGAAGACAAGGTTGAGAAAATCTTGAAAAGGGTCCTACCAGTAACTTGGGAAAGCAAAATCACTGCTATTCAGGAATCAAAGAACATTGCTACTCTCAAGTTGGATGAACTGATTGGAAACCTCACTGCCTATGAATTGAGAAGGCAAACCATGAAAATGGATGCACCCAAGAAGGAAAGGAGTCTGGCTCTCAGAATAGCTGAAGGTGCATATCTGGAGAATGATGAAATGGCGATGATCACAATGGATTTCAAAAAGTACCTAATGAGAGGAAAGGGTTCTTCAAGAGGTACAACCTTCAACAAACCAAGGGCTCCTGAGAAACAGACTAACGAGGGTTGCTACAAATGTGGCAAGACTGATCACATGATCAAGAGCTGTCCTCAGTGGGAAATCAAATGGAAGAAGGAAAGGGCTGAACGAAGGAACGGGAAGAAGGAACAGGTTCAACCCAAAAGGAATAAAGGATCAACAAAGGCTATGGTTGCTACTTGGGGAGAAACATCAGATGAGGATTCAGAAGATAAAGCTGGAGATGAACAAGCACTTATGGCCATCGGAGAATCAGATGATGAACAAGAGGTAAATGTGCTTCATCTCAAAGACAAGATTAAATTTCTATCTAAAGAAAGGTTGTCTGAACTATTGCTAGACTTCATCGATGAGTCTGAGATAATTAACAATGAGAAGGAAGAGCTGTCTAGGGAGTGTGTGATCTTAAAAGCCAAGTGCGAAAATCTAGAATCTAGGGCTAATGAGAGTGACAGTAAAAATGCTGATTTGAAGAACCAGGTTCTTAAACTTGACACCAATGTCCTAGAACTTAGGTCTGAAAATCTAAAACTGAAATTAGGAACAGGTAAGAAGAAAGCTGATCACACACATCTCACCTTAGAAGAAAACCTAAGAAAAATGAAGGATGAGTTGTACAGGAAGGATGAGCAGATAAGAGTCTTCAAAGAAGACCTAGGGAAGGTAAAGCAATAACTAGACAGAACTTGCAAATGGAATAAGGCTTCTGATGCACTATCCTGGCAACAAGAACATCACATAGCAACAAGAGAGGACTTGGCTCTGGGGCCCAAACACCTAAGTGGGACCCCAAAAGCAAGTACATTACTCTTCCAAAAAACAAAATCTGCACACACTGTGGCAAGACTGGTCATTCCAAAAATGATTTCAATGCAAAAGAAAAGGCCAGTCAAAAGAACAAAACCTTTGTTCAAGAGAAAAATAGGCTGCCTGGGTGGGCCAAAAGGAATTTAATATACCCCTTTGCCTATAGAAAGGGACCCAAACTAGTTTGGGTTCCTATGACTAACCCCTGATTTCTTTTTGCAGGCCCAAGTGAAGGGAAGTAGCCAAATATGGTACATGGATAGTGGTTGCTCAAAACATATGACTGGAAGCAAGAACCAGTTCCTTTCACTTAAGGACTTAAAAGGATGTAATGTCTCCTTTGGAAATGGGAAGGAAGGTGAGATTATTGGGGTTGGAAAGGTAGGTAAGACAGACTCACATTCCATTGAGAATGTCTACTTGATAGATGGCCTGAAATATAGCCTAATCAGTGTGTCACAACTGTGTGACAGAGATAACCTTGTAGCATTTACCTCTAACAAATGCTTTGTAATTAATCTTACCACTGACAAGATTGGTTTATAGGGAAAAAGAGTTAACAATATTTACATTGTAGATTTTTCCACTCATTCAGAAAATGAACTCACTTGCTTGAGTGTGTTGGACAATGATCCCCTCCTGTGGCACAAGAGACTTGGTCATGCAAGTCTTAATCAACTCAACAAATTATTCTCCAAGGACTTGGTAATAGGGTTACCTAACATCAAGTTCAAGGAAGACAAAGTTTGTGAGGCATGTGCAAGGGGGGAGCGGGTAAGATCATCCTTTAAAAGCAAAAAAATGGTAAGCACAACCAGGACGATGGAACTGGTTCATATGGATCTCTGTGGTCCAATGAGAACATTGAGCAGAGGTGGTAAGAAATATGTGATAGTACTTGTTGATAGGTTTACCTGGGTACTATTTACTGCCTTTGTTAGAAAAACTCAAAAACAACTAGGTAACAACTTGCATCAATCAGGTCTGATCATGGAACTGAATTTGAAAATGCTAAGTTTGCTGAATTTTGTGATGAGCATGGTATAGATCATAATTTCTCTGCCCCTAGGACTCCTCAACAAAATGGAGTAGTTGAAAGAAAGAATAGGACCCTTGAAGATATGGCTAGGACTATGCTTCTTTCTAGTAAACTGCCCCATAGCTTCTGGGCAGAGGCTGTAAATACTGCATGTTATATCATTAATAGATGCATGACTAGACCTCTTGTAGAGAAGACTCCCTATGAGTTACTTAAAGGGAGAAAACCAAATATATCCCATCTTAGGGCATTTGGATGCAAGTGCTTTGTGTACAACAATGGAAAGGACTCCCGAGGTATGTTTGATCCCAGAAGTGATGAGGGAGTATTCTTGGGATATTCTTCACATAGCAAAGCTTATAAAGTGTTCAATAAAAGAACTTGTGTGTAGAAGAAAGTGTGCATGTAGTTTTGATGAAACTAACATTCTTTCTGAGAGACAGGAACATGAAGATGTAGCTATTGGGCTGGTAAAAGATTTGAGTGAAGTCTCAGCTCAAGCTAAAGTTGCACCAAAAGAAGGAACAGGTGATGGAACATGTTCTTCCATCCAGAGCAACCTGACAGGGGGAACTGATCAAAGAGGAACCGAAACCAATCCCCTAAATGAACCTGTTCATGACCCTGTTCCTCAGAAACAAAACATGGGAGAAACATCAAGCAGAAATCAGTTGGTTGTGAAACCTCACAAGTATCAAAGTTCTCATCCCATTGAAAACATAGTCACTGATCCAACCTCTGGAGTTAGAACTAGATCACAATTAAAGAATCTATGTGCTTTTGATGCTTTCCTATCTCTTATTGCACCTAAAAATGTTATTGAGGCTTTGCAGGATGCAGATTGGGTAAATGCAATGCAAGATGAACTTAATCAGTTTGAAAGAAGTCATGTTTGGAACCTAGTTCCAAGACCCAAGGAAAGATCAGTAATTGGCACTAAATGGGTCTTAAAAAATAAGCTTGATGAAGATGGAACAGTTACAAGGAACAGGGCAGGACTGGTGGTCCAGGGTTATACCCAAAGGGAGGGTATAGACTATGATGAGACCTTTGCTCCAGTTGCAAGACTGGAAGCAATAAGACTTCTTATAGCCTTTGCAGCACACATGGAATTCACTCTTCATCAGATGGATGTCAAAAGTGCCTTCCTGAATGGCTATCTAAAAGAAGAAGTGTTTGTTAAACAACCTCTAGGGTTTGAGAGCAAAGAATGTCCTGAACATGTGTACAAATTAGACAAGGCACTCTATGGACTCAAGCAGGCTCCTAGAGCTTGGTATGAACGATTGTCCAAATTCCTGCTTGAATATGGCTACAAAAGAGGTAAAATTGACAGTACTCTAGTCTTGAGGGAAAAAGGTAATGATCTTCTTGTTGTACAAGTATATGTTGATGACATAATTGTTTGGGCAACCACTGACAAACTAAGTAAAGATTTTGCCAAATTAATGGGGAGTGAGTTTGAAATGAGTATGATGGGTGAGCTTAACTTTTTCTTAGGCTTACAGATCAAACAAAACCCAAATGGAACCATGATCCATCAGCAGAAATATGCAACAGTGTTGATCAAAAAGTTTAAAATGGACGAATCAAAGGAAATAGACACCCTCATTGCAACTGCCACTAAATTAGACATAGATGAACCTGATTCATCTGTTGATTAGAAGTTGTATAGGGGTATGATTGGTTCACTTTTGTATCTTACTGCCAGCAGACCTGACATAGTTTTCAGTGTAGGGCTTTGTGCTCGTTTGCAGGCTAATCCAAAGGAATCTCACTTGACTGCTGTCAAAAGGATACTGAGATATTTGAAAGGCACTGCTGATCTGTGTCTTTGGTACCCTAAAGGTAGTAATTTCAATCTAGTAGGGTATGCTGATGTTGATTATGCAGGTTTCCTTATGGATAGGAAGAGTACCTCAGGTATGGCTCATTTTCTTGGTTCATGTCTTGTATCATGGGCCACTAAAAAGCAGAATTCAGTGGCCTTATCCACTGCTGAGGTTGAATATGTTGTTGTTGCCTCTTGTTGTGCTCAATTGCTATGGATCAAACAACAGCTGATAGATTTTGGCATTGAAGTTGGTTGCATTCCTATCTTCTGTGATAACACTAGTACTATAAGTATGACAAAGAACCATGTTAATCATAAGAGGACTAAGGACATATATGTTAGACACCACTTCTTAAGAGATAACTATGAGAAATGATTGATTACCATAGAGTTTTATGCTACTGATAAACAAATTGCTGACATCTTTACTAAAGCACTGAGTAAAGAAAACATTAAAAGGAACAGGTTAGAATTAGGGATGATTAAAATCACCTAATAGGACCAGCTCAGAATGCACAATGAAAAAAAAAATATTATAAAAAAGAATTTTGGCTAGGAAATCTGAACTTGTGTAAATATCTAGATTAATTTTCACTCATCTTCATACTGTAATTAGTATACTCCTGTGACACGTGTTAACATGACTCTCTCACAAAATTTTCTCTATTGTGGCAAATTGAGGCATGGTCAAGAGAGTTCTAAATGAAGAACATGGTTCATCAGTATGGGTTCATCTGAATGCTAAGGTATGTTTTCTATACTCTACACAATTAGAAATATAAATAATTAAATCATGAGCAGAAGTCCTAAAAATTGTTCAACTCCTTAGAAAATTCTATCCGTTAGTTTTGAACCAGTTTCGTCAGCCTTAGAACTCTAAACCACAAAAAGAAATTGCCTAAAATCTAGGGAAGCCTAACCGATCATTCAAACCTGAAATTTCAGGTTGATTAGACCTCTAATTGACCACTGCTAAAGCTGTCGTCATACATTAGATGTGTATCTCTCTTCACTTTCACTTGCTTTCTTCTCCAAAATTCTAACTCACCAAATCTCTCAAGAAACCAGCAATCATGACAAACCCACAAGACAATCTGGAACTCCTCCGCCACCCACTCCCTCTAATTCACCTACCACTCCTTCACCTAGCACATCTCCCAAACCCAGGCTGAGAAGGGTAAAAATGCTTGCTCGGAAAACAGTAATGTCTGGGGCTCTCTCAAAGAAATTAAATGAGAAATTAAAGGCAAGCCAAGTCCAAGACTCTAACTCCACCTCTGATTCTGACTCATACAAATCGGCTAGTGAGGGGGAAGGACCTGGGTCTTTTGACTCTGAAAAGACTCAAGAATCCCCTTCTAAGGTAAGTTCTTCTATGGTTGAAAATCAAGAAACTAGGTTTGTTTTTGTTGGGCCTATCAGGAATGTAAAATTACATGAGTTACGAAGGAGTGGAGGTAAAATAAAGTCTGGAAAAAGAAAAAAGAGGGTGCATGTGGTGAAGAGAGGGGAAACGGGAAAAGAGTGGTTGATCATTCACCCACTGCTGCTTTGTCTGTGCCTGCTATCTATGGGGTTGAACAAGAAATTGTAGAAGAGAGTGGCAAGAAGTCAGGGGGAAGTGGTTCTGGTGAAGCTGCTGAAGGGTTAGTTAATCTAAGTGCACAAGGAGATGAACCTGGTTCATCAACTGAAGAGACCCTAGCAAACTTGTTGAAAAAGGTTGGGGCAAGTTATGATCCAAAGAAAAGAAGAACTCCCACACCAAAAGCCCCAGTGCTCCTAAACCCTCTAAGAAAAGAAAGGCTTCATCCCCAACAACTACTGAAGCTTCCTTGCCAAAGGGAAGAGCCACAAGAATCAGGGTGAAACAGAGTGAAAGTGATCTACAAAAGGCTCTAGCTGAAAGTAAGAAGAAAAGAATGGCTAAAGGAAAAGGGAAGGTGGCAGAGGCCTGAGAGGCTGTGGAAGTTTAGGAGATTGAACAGGTTCATCAAGAGGAATTTCCAACAGTGGAGGTTCAGACCCCCAAGCCCAAAAAGCCCGAGACTTCTTCCAAGAAGTCTTCCTCTATGTCTGGGGCTGCTGAACCTTCATTAGGCAAGAGGACAAGGTCTACAATGAAAAGCAAACAAGTAAGAATTTCTAAAGATGAGGAATGGAGTGGCGAAGAAGAAGAAGATGAGTGTGATGGTGAACAAGACAAGCTTGCCATGTTTGGCAAAAGAAAAATTTTGAAGGGTAGATTGCTAAAAGACCTGGTGGAACCAGGAATGATAAGATTGGTGGCTGCCTTAGCTGCTCAGGGGTGGAAGGACATGGTCCTTCAGATGGATGGTTGGCTAGCCAGAAATGAGATAATTGAGTTCATGGCAAATGTTGCGGTTAAGGATGGCAAGGTTAGCAGCCTGGTGAAAGGAGTTCAAGTGACCTTTGATGCAGGAAAACTAGGAGAGATCCTTGACATACCCTTTGAAGGGTTTGATGATTATACAAGGCAAAGATGGCCTTGTCTGGACTCCCTTCCTACTGCCCTTGAAATTACCAAGAGATTCTGTGATGTTGAAGATGTGAATGCGGCTAGGGCTGTTCAGAAAAGTGAAATGAGGCCACAACACAAAGTCTTGTTTGAATTCGTCAACAAGTGCCTATTGCCCAAATAGGAGAGAAGGCATATTTCAAATTATATGGACCTAGTTCGTATGGAGTGCCTGAAAAGTGGAAGGCAAATTAATAGGCATGCATTCATAATCAAGCTGTTGGACAGGGTCATAAATGGCTCCAAGGCTCATGCTACCCCCTATGGCTTTATTCTTACTACGATTCTGGATAGGTGCAATGTTCCTCTGAAGAAATGGGAAATGGCCTCAAGCAAGGATCACTTTGGCATTAATACTCTGATTGCTTGTGACTATTTAGTCAATGCCATCCCAAATGAACCTGGTTCATCAAAGAAAACTCCTATCAATAGTAAAGTCAGGGTTCTAGTTCAGGATGTGAAGCCAAGGATGCTCAGATAGCTAGGCTCAAGGCTCGTGTGGCAGAGGTGGAATCTGAGAGGGATGCCCTCAAAACTGAGCTTACCAAGGAAAAGGAGAAGAATGATGGAATTCTTCACAATATGCTGAATCTTCTCCAAGCCCAAAACCAACCCTCTAGCTCCCCCAAGCCTTAGGAATTCTAGCCTTGTCTCCTGAACCTGTCTAGTACCTTCAATGACCCGGATTAGGGATTTTTCTATCTTTTTTTTGCTCATGTTTTAAATGTTTTTTGCTTTCTGGTTGTGGATTGTGGTAGCAACATATCTTCTATCAATGATATCTACAGTTTTTGCTCTTGTTCAATGTTATTCTTTCCGTGATAGTTTAAATATGTTGGCTTGATTACTGATGATTAAACCATGATTGCACTTGCAGTTGCCTCAGTGGCCATGAGTACTTATTAAAATCTGGGAGTCACACTTTGTATGCAACTTTTCGATGATGCAAAAAGGGGGAGGAAAATATTGTGCTTTACACATTCTGAATAAGTGATAGTTATAACCTAATTAACCTGATCCTTGATGATAAGCGAATTTTCTAAACGTTGTATTGATGGTTATGCTGAGTTCTCACGGGATTCAAATAAGTAAAACACACAGAGTTTGTCATCATCAAAAAGGGGGAATTTGTTGGCCCAAGAACAGGTGAAGTTTTGAAGACTGACAAAGAACTCAGACATGGACCAGGTCCATCTTGTGCGGCACAGTCATGATCGACCCAAACATGTGAGATGCATGTGAAGGAGATAAATCTAGCTTATCAGAAGTAATATCTCCTGATCTGGTCGAAAAGGTTGCATATTAGATAAGGAGAGAAAGACTTCTTGCATGAAGAGAACACAGTTGAGATCAAGATAGTGTTAGAGTTTGAGATCATCTTGAACTCTTCTATGATAGAAGAGTAGCATTTGAATCCCAGTCAATCTCTGATTGCTAACCTATTAAATATTAGTGTTGTTTTCTTTTTACAGGTAATGCACATAAGTAGAAGTTAAACTTAAATTGAGAGCAAAAGAGCGAGGCGATTTTGCAAGCAATTTATGTGTGATTCAAGTTTGCAATCCTGAAGCTACTTGAACAAGATAGAAGAACCAGTTTCGAGTGTCTATCTTTTATTCTAGTTCAAATGTAGTAGGTGATGTTACATTGTACCTTTCAGCTTTCATAGAAGCAATTGTATTGTTAGAGTTAACTTGAAGTTGTGCAGCAGTTGAAGCTGTGTGCCACAAGGGGATTAGAGTTAATCCTTAGGTTTACAAAGAGTTTTGTAAATGTTGTTTTCGCTCAGAGATTTTAGTGGAAGTTTGGGAAAATCCTACTGAGTAGTAGGGCGTGGTTTTTTCACCTTTTGAGCTAGGTGTTTTCCACGTAAAAATCTCTGTGTTCTTTACTTTCTTTATTTTCTTTATTTATTATTCTGCAAATAGTAGTAGTTGGACCACATAGAAGAACCGGGTCCTTCTATAGTTCAGTTAAACGAAAATTGGGTACCACACAAATCAGACCCCCCCCCCTCTTGTGTAGTATTGACGTTTAATACATCATTCCTAATGCCCTTACTACTTATGGATCTGTTGGTCAAGAATCTATGACACCTGGACTGACAAAAGAACAGTTCAGTCAACTGTTGATGCTTCTGCAAAGTTCAACTTTTGACTCTGAGTCTCAGACAAATCTTATGGGATCTGCAAACTTTGCTGGTAACATTTCTACTCAACCTTTGCCTGATTGTGATAGCTTTGCTGCTTGCATGTTGTCTAGTGCAGTTAAGAGTGTTTGGATAGTAGATTCAGGAGCAATTGACCATATGACATCTAGTAAAGATTTCCTTTTTGACATTAAACCACTTCTTGTACCCTATTTAGTTTCCTTGCCAAATGGTTACAAAGTGAAAGTAATATGCAGTGGTTCACTTACTTTGTCTCCTTCCTTTGTTTTGAATCATGTGCTCTATATTCCATCATTTCAGTACAATTTCATATCTGTTTATAGGTTGATTCAACAGTTTCACAGTTTTGTCCTTTTCACATCTTTTTCCTGTTATATACAGGACCCTTCCAGGAAGAAGCTTCTGGAACTTGGTAGAGTGCACCATGGTCTTTACAAGCTTCTTCCACTTACTACTTTTGGCTCTTCTACTCCTAGTCATTCTACTGTTCTCCCTAAACTGCATTGTATCTCTATTTCAGATTTGGCAGCTAATGTACTCTCCATGCATTCATCCCCTGCCTCTTCCTTAAATGATACTACATCAGTTGTAAGTAATTCAACTTTGAATAATAATGTCCCTATTGTGTCTGATAGTACTACTTCTGCTCTTCCTTGTGTAAAGTCTGATGTTTCTTGTACGAATTCTGTGAATACTGTAACAAGTTTTGATATTCTTTGGCATCATAGATTGGGTCACATCCCATTTGCTAAAATAAAGTCCATTCCTGCTATTTCTCCTAATACTTCCTCTAAGAAATATTTCATTTGTCCAAGTTGTCCTCTAGCTAGACAATCTAGATTGTCTTTTCCAGATAGTACCTCTAGTTCCACTTCCTTGTTTCAACTAATTCATATTGATATTTGGGGACTGTATCATACACAAACATATACTGGTGCAAAATACTTTTTAACAATTGTGGATGATTTAGTAGAGCCACTTGGACTCATTTAATGCATGCCAAAAGTAATGTTTTTCCTCTTCTCAAGGCTTTCATTGCAATGGTCCAAACACAAGTCAACCTCCCTGTTAAAACTATTAGAGGTGACAATGCCCTAGAGCTTGGTTATTCTCATTACATGTCTCAATTTTTTTATGATAATGGGACCTTACACCAAACAAGTTGCCCCCACACACCTCAACAAAATGGTGTGGTTGAGCGAAAACACAAACATCTTTTAGAAACTTTAAGTGCTCTTTTATTTCATTCAAAACTTCCTACAAAATTCTGGGGGGATTGCGTATTAACTGCCACAAATCTTATAAATAGAATTCCCTCAGCTGTAATATCAAACAAAACTCCTTTTGAACTTTTATATGGTGTTTTCCCATACTATAACCATTTGAAACCTTTTGGCTACCTTTGCTATGCTTTAGTTCCCAAGTGTCAAAGGGACAAATTTCAGCCAAGGGTTGTCCCTTGTGTGTTCATTGGTTACCCTTTTGGGAAGAAGGGCTATAAGCTTTACAATTTGCAAACTAAGTCTGTACTTATTTCCAGAGATGTCCATTTTCATGAAGTTGCTTTTCCATTTCATCTCTCAGACTCTCCTTATTCTATACCTTCTCCTTTACCTCCTACTCCATCTCCTATCATTTCTGACCCTTCTGGTCCTTCAGCTGTTGATGTTTCTCTTCCTCCTTCCTTCACCCCTTCTTCACCTATTTCTACTTCTTTACCCATTTCCACCCCTACTTCACCTCCTTCCAGTTTTTCTTTTTCTCCCCAATCTGATTCATCTCCAGCTCACTCCTCTCCTTCACCTATTTCTTCCAGTCTTGCTGCTCCTAGGAAATCAACCAGAACTCACAGTCTTCCTTCTCACCTTCAGGATTATGTAGTATCCCTTCCTCCCTCTTTCTGCTCCTCTACTACCACCACTACTACTGCACCAACTACTGCAGTTGAGCCTTATTCTTACCATCAGACAGCTATAAGTCCTGCTTGGCAATAGGCCATAAAAAAAGAGTTTGAGGCTTTGGAGGCTAATCACACATGGGACATTGTTGACTTTCCTCAAGGTAAGAAACCAATTGGGTGCAAATGGGTTTACAAAATTAAGTATAAGGCTGATGGTTCTGTTGAGAGGTATAAAGAGAGGTTAGTAGCTAGAGGTGACACTCAAGTAGAGGGTGTAGACTTTGCTGAAACATTTTCCCCTGTTGTAAAAATGTGTATTGTTAGATGCCTCATTGTTTTTGCTGTCAAACATAATTTGTCATTGTTACAATTGGATGTGAACAATGCACTTTTGCATGGGGACTTAGATGAGGAAGTCTACATGAGATTGCCACAGGGTCTTTCTGTTGATTCTTCTCTTTCTTCTTCTTCTTCTTCTTATTCATCATCATCTTCTTCTTCTTCTTCTTCTTCTCCTAGTTTGGTTTACAAATTATTGAAATCCTTGTATGGTTTGAGATAAGCTTCTCGGCAATGGTATGCAAAGCTATCTCAGTCTCTTTGTTCTAGAGGGTTACACTCATTCTTTGAATGACTATTCATTATTTTTCAAAAGAACTGTTGCTTCCTCTGTTTTCATTGCTGTCTATGTGGATGATATCATCCTCACTGGAAATGATATAGCTTAAATTTATGCCTTAAAGAGTTTTCTGGATGTTGAATTTAAGATTAAGGATCTGGGCCACCTTAACTATTTTCTTGGCATTGAGGTGCTTTATCATTCATCAGGGGTTCTTCTACACCAAAGAAAATTTATCTCTGACCTATTGACTGAGTTTAAGTGTTTAGATGTCTCTCCTGTTGTGTGCCCTCTTGCTTTGTCCACCAAGTTACATTCTGAGGCTGGGGATGTCTTGCCTAGGCTGATGCTTATCAGAGCTTAATTGATAAACTCAATTTTTTCACTCATACTAGGCCTGACTTATGTTTTGCTGTGCAACATCTTAGTCAATTTCTTAAGACCCCTTGAGTTCCTCATATGGAAGTTGCATTACATGTTTTAAGGTACTTAAAGGGTACTCCTGATGTTGGTATTTTTTTGAACAATTCTTCTGATCTTTCTCTCCATGGCTACTGTGATAGTGGCTGGGCAACTTGCCCTGAGACTCGCAAGTCTGTTACTGGTTCTGTGTTTCTTTTGGAGGTAGTTTAATAAGCTGGAAGTCTAAGAAATAGCAGGTGGTGTCTCTCTCTTCTGCTGAAGCAGAATACAGGGCCCTAAGTAAAGTTAAGGCTGAATTCTCTTGGTTGGCTCGTTTGTTTTCGGATCTAGATATGCATCTATCAGCACCTATACCTATTTTTTGTGACAGTATGGTTGCGATTCATATTTCTAAGAATTCGGTATTCCACAAGCGCACCAAACACATTAAGCTTGATTGCCATTTCATTCACACTTAGTTGGCTGATAGTCTAATATCTTTGAGTCACATTCCTACTGCTTCCCAGCCAGCTGATGTATTCACTAAGTCTCCTGCAGGTGCTTCTCATCATTTTTTGCTTGGCAAGTTGGGCGTGTGCACACCCTCCAACCTGAGGGGGTATTAGAGATAGTGTTATTACTTGAAGGATTGGGCCACCTTTGTATTTATTTGTACTGGGCTAAGCCCAATTGTTGGTTTCTTAATAAGTTAGTCGGGCAGTGGCCCAAGTAGTTTAGTGGATTACCAATTTTACCCTTGTATATATATAGCTTTTAGAATACAGATGTAAGTAACGATGAATAATTTTCTGAAAGAGAATGAACAGATGCTTCTCGATTCATCTATCACTTTCTCTTAAACCCTAGTTATTTTTCTTCAAATCTTTCTATCTACAGATGTTTACATTCTTAGGCCACACATTAGTTATATTGAATTTTAGTCAGACTCTTTTAATATGTTTTTGATTACACAGAGGCAGATACTATGTACAGTAGCTTACTTTGATTACTCTCAAGTCACATGTTTTGGCCAATATATTTTTGAGTACATTAAGGCCTGTATTATACATAGTAAGTTTCAATTTTAGCAGACTCTTATGGCACACATTTTATTAAGACTCAAGAGTTGAAGTCTCTGTCAATAAGGTTTGGAATACATTGATACGTCTATTATATACAGTAGCCTTAGTTTGAGTTTTAGTAACACTTTGTGGTAGAGATTCTCACAAATATAATACAATGTAGAGTTTAACATATTTGCATCATATTGTTGCACCTATCTCCAAGCTTATTACATAGATGAGGAACTGATACTCAAGTCAGGGTTTTATAATTTGTGTATCGGTAAAATCGGTGATAAAATTATTCCCGATTTCCCGATGAAGAAACGAGAGACAACATGGTTCGACGCAGGCTTGGGTAAAACAGAGGGCTCCCACAGATCAGAGCTCGAGGAGACGAATGACTCACCAAAAATCGGACATGGCCAAACATGGGAAGAATCGAGCTCAAGCAAAACAATGAATCGAGGCTAAAGGCAGGACGGTCATAGAGGATGAACGAGGGGCCGAAATATCCGCCGTCAACCAGATATTACAGCGAATCTCGCCCGATATAAGCTGCGGATCATTTTTTACTGGAAGAGAAGGATTTTTACCTTATTTAAACTTGTACTAGGATAGAAACTCTCATACGATATAAAGGGGTGAACTTTTTTATTTTCAACCATTGTTGGCACGTATATCAAAACAATAAAGTTTATTTTTGTCTTCTAGCTATTGTTCACAGTGTTCTTCAGCTATTCATTTCCTTAGTTGCAACCGAGATCATCTCAAGGGCTCGATTGGAACCGGTCTCAGCGTTCAAACTTAAAGCATGGATTAATTGTTCCGTCATATTTGATTTGATCATTTCGTTTCCTTTTAATTTAATTAGTTACTGTTCTTAGATCAATCGTGTTAATTAAATCACGTATCCTTTAAACCGCGTACAAATTTAATTATTATTCATTTAAGGATAAACAGTTTGGCATCTATCGTGGGGTTAAGGATAATAGTGGTGATTTAATACAAATCTCTATGGCAAAATGGCCTCGTGGCCACTTAAACTTGTACCAGATTGCCAACGCGGCACATAAACTTATACTTTTCCCATTTGAGCACTTCAACTTAATGGAATGAGTACTAATAAACTACTTTGACCATTGACTGTGCTTATATTGCAGTGATATAAGTGATGTGGACAGAATGCGTTCCAGTCACGCAAATAATGTGCGTGAAAAAAATATTCTAATTAAAAAATTAATGAAATCAAAAAGAAAAAAACTTAAAAATTGAAAACGAAAAAGAAAAGAGACGAAGTGGATGTGGGTAAAAGGTTGCCCTATTCCTCTTCTATAGTCCAAGTCCGACATATTACTTGTTCTTAAAGAAATCTCCGGCGACGATGTTAGCACAATTCTATTCGCCGGAGGTCTTTAAAATGGCCATCCCATTCGCCTTCTCCGCCGAAGCACATGCATTCCCTGTTAGCCGGCGATACGCCACTGTGAAATGCAACGAGTCTGCTATCTCTGAAGGTAATGAATCGGAGGCCAGCGGTTGCGACTGTGCGTGGCTTAATAAGAGTTTTGGATTTTCGAGGAATTTTCGGAATAAGTATAAGATGGGAGAGAAAACAGGAAGAAGGCATTTTGAGTAACCCCTCCCCTTTTCTCTACCGGGATTGTTTTCCAACGAATTTCAGTTGCTTTTCAACCAAAAAACAAGATGATAAAAGCATCTTCTGTTTCACCACTAAATTCATCTCCTTCTTCACTACTAAACCAAACATTATTTGATGAACTTTTCAGAACCTTTGTACACTTTTTGTCTATTGGTTTTAGATCCTTTAAAAACATTTAAATTATTCTTGTTTGATTTTGGTTCTTGAGATTTTATTGAAGAATAGGTTATTGACGAATCTCCAAGAACATGTTTATGGAGATTATGGAGAAACAGGGATTGCCGACCATTTTGGATTTGGGGTTTGGTTGGAGACTCTAGGTTCTCTTACAGATTGTTTCTTTTTTTCTTGGGGGGGGGGGGGAGGGGTTTTAGTGGAGAAGAAAAGCAAAAAATATAATAAAATTTTGATAAATAAATTTTAAAAATGGACCCACAAATAACACGTGTCAAGCAAAAAATAGTCTAACATATGATGTGTTGTACATGTCAGCGCAATTGACATGCACGCTCTGTTGGATGTGTTTATTAGTACTCATTCCATTAAATTGAAGTATTAAAATAGGAAAAGTATAAGTTTATGTACCGGATTGGTAAACTGGTACAAGTTTATGTGGCCACGAGGCCATTTTGCCAATCTCTATAACACACCCTATTTTACACTTTCTCTTTGAAGTTTGATTTGAAAACGTCATATTCTCAGTCTACTCACTTAAACCTTGATGCCGAGTCAGGCTACCACGGTGAAAATAATAACGTGGCACCAAGCAATGACGTGCCCCCTGTTGACCCTAATAGCGTTCCAATCGCCGATCCAGTCGAAGCTAATACACAAGTTGCTATTAATATCAACCTACCAACTGATCCTAAAAATAGTATTCATGGGGCACCCCGGCCATCGGCTCGAGAATCGCCCGAAGGGGGGGTGATGGAGTTAGCTTACGATTGATTTTTGAAATGTTACAAGTTGAGCAAGTGGCAATATCATAACTGCAGCGTCAAAATCACGCATAAAACACAGCCGAACCCGAACGGGTTGGAGAAGATGCTTAGAGGGAAGAGCGGATTGTCACAGAATCAGATGGGTTCGGACACGGGTAAACTTCCGAGGTGATAAAAATGCTCGAAGCACTAACAAAACGGGTGGAATTCGGCGCAAAGAGGATAGAGGCAAATGATAAGAAGGTGGAGACTTACAATTCAAGGGTCGATCAGATCCCGAGAACGCCTCCAATATTGAAAGGACCAGATTCCAAAAAGTTCATTCAGAACCTTATCCCCCGAGTGCGGCACCGAAGACAATTTCGAAAAGGTTCCGAATGCCCGCTGCTCATGTCGGCACTATCAAAGTTGAAACGGGGAAATCAGATCTTTTCAAAGTCAAGCAAAGGAACAACGAGATGCTTAGGGAGTCCGTGTTAAGATTCTATATGGAACAGATGGACCTGGCCCCGACTGCAGATGATTGGGTCGTTGAAGCATTCAACCAAGGACTCAACCCCCAAAGTTCGGTTGTTTCTCAACAATTGAAGTTGAACTTGGTAGAGTACCCTACAGTTACCTGGGCTGATGTTCACAACAAGTACCATTCATAGATCAAAGTCGAGGATGACCGGCTGGGAGCTCCATCGGGGTCTGTTTACCCCAATAGAGCGAACAACAAGTCTAAAAGAATTGTGGATCAAGAGTCGAGGCCACCCCGAGATATATACCAGCCATATATCTCGGATAGAAAGGGAAACGGACCCAATGGCCACCCGACCAGGAATGATAGGAGAAGTGACCAAGGTCCAAGAAACCAAGGTTTGATGAGTAGAAACAGTTTCGATAGATCACCTGGGGAAATAGAAGCACCGAAACTATCAGAATATAACTTTAACATGGAAGCGGCGAGTATAGTGTCAGCCATCGGCCGTATTAAGGAGACCAAATGGCCAAGGCCACTCCAGTCCGATATCACACAGAGGGATCACAACTTGATATATAAATATCTCGTTCTCACGGCCACATGACCGAGGATTGTAGACAGTTAAGGGAAGAAGTGGCTCGTCTATTCAACAATGGGCATCTTCGGGATTCCTAAGTGAGCGAGCCAATAATAATTTCTAAATCAGGCACGCCAACAAACAAATTCAGCAGGAAGAACCTCAAGATGTGATCAATGTGATCATCGGAGGAGTAGATGTCCCACAAGGGCCAATGATACAATGCACCAAAGTTTCTATAACAAGAGAAAGATGCACTCGGGACTATGTTCTGGAAGGGTCTATGTCATTCAGCGAGAAGGATGCCGAGGGAATCATTCAACCTCATAATGATGCGCTGGTAATATCCGTACTCATTAATAAATTTTGAGTTAAACGTGTGTTAATTGACCCAGGTAGGTCGGACAACATCATCCAATGGAGAGTCGTAGAACAACTGGGATTGTTGGACCAGATCGTACCGGCAGTTTGGGTATTGAATAGGTTCAATATGGCATGCGAGACAACGAAGGGTGAAATAACCCCACTGGTCAACACAGTCGGGATAACCCATGAAACAAAATTTTATGTAATTGAGGGGGACAAGAGATAAAATGCCTTGTTCGGAAGGCTATGGGTCCACAGCACGAGGGCGGTACCGTCGACCTTGCATTAGGAATTGAAGTTTGTATACAGCTAAAATCGAAGAGTCCAATTTTGTGATCATTGTGACATTCTGTAGCTTCACCTGGGAGGCCTGAGTCACAGCTTGAGGTTCAACCCCGAGGGTTCCTTAGCTCAACCTCGGGACAGCACAAATCGGTGCCTACCATGGACAAGCGGGAAGTTCCCAAGGCACGTGACCAAAGCTGACAATACCTGCAAGAGTAGTATTAGTCTGTACCGGACTAGTAAATAGTTGTACTAGCTATGTTTCTTTGTTATAATTACAAATGTACCATGTTGGGATTTCCCCTCCTATATAAAAGGGACCCTTATCATTTTGTAGGACGGATGATATTCAATACAAGAACAAGAACATTCTCTGCTCTCTAACTTAAACATATTCTCCCTTGATTTTATTGCTTATATTTATTACATTGCTTACATTTATGGTGTTTCATTGATTGTTCTTCATTTATTACTCATCATTGATCATAAAGAGCCCTCATTAAAGCTCTTAGAAATGTTAGTCCTTCATCGGCCATCTTCAGTCGAGCTCATTAGCTTAACCTCGAGGCCCAGTATAGGATAGCTCGAGACCACGATTCTCAGCCACTCGGTTCGCACAACATACTATCTCCAAGCCCTTATCTTATTTTTTAGTCTCACACTTAGCATCTATTGCCTAAAAACTAGCATAAAAATAAATTACATATTTTTAGAACCACAAAATCAAATCTAATTATAATTATCTTTTTCAAGGTAAACAAAGTTTCCAACCTCAAGCAGAATCAATATGCTCTAGGGGGAACAACCGGCCGCAAAGGAGATATTCGCTATCGAGGAAGTGATCCCGGTGCCCGCAATCACAACATCAAAAAGTGAAGGGCTGGTCGAAGAGAAAGGCACCAAATAGCAATCACTGAACCTGACCCCGACCGGGCCGGAGAAACAAGAGGAACAACCAACGAACAATGAAGACGAATTCAAGATCCCGAGGTCATTCGTAGCACCCGATGATAATTGTACATGGTAAAACCAGAGGGCCCGGTTTCCTACCATCAAGCCATCTCAGGGAGGTACCTCGAGACCTCGAGAACATGAAGCCACCTCGGGAAGATAGCTCACGACCCTGATGATATGAAGTGACAACTTAGTCCACTTTTTCGAGGCTTGTCGAGGTCCGATTCGAGGCCGAGATAAAGAGAAAAGGGGGAAGCCCCCAAGACACGCGGTTGAGTCTGACAGGAGCAGCCTATCCCTAGCCTATTCTGGGGTGTCGAGTCAAGCCATCAAATCTCCATATTTCGTAAGTTAAATATACATGTATTCCGAGTTTCCTCTCCTATATTAAGGGGACTCGCCCTACCTTGTAAAGGACTGATGTTGCTCCCACAATTCTACAAAGTGCAATAATATCTCTTTCTCTCTCTTTTCTTACAAAAGCTCATTGGTTCTCACTGATACTAAGGATACCTCGATATCCTTTGCATCTATACGTGTTCTTAATTTTACACGTGTTCTTCATCGTACAAACTCAATTTCGGTTGTAAACAGCTTCGTTCGATTATATTTCTAACTATTACATTACTCCCGAGTATCCCCGACAACCCGAACTCGACCCCGAGGTCGACCTCGAAGTCCCAATCGACCAAGCTTACGCCCGGGTAGCAGACCCTTTGGTCCGCTCGTTACCCCGTTTATCTCCCCCCCCCCCCCCCCATCGTTAAAATTCATAATACTAGCATCATCCGCCCCAACAAACTAGCTTGGGAATAGATCACGTATTTTTCGAGTCCCATCTAATAAATTTAATTATTGTTACCATTTTCACGGTAAACAGTTTGGCACCCACCGTGGGGCTAAAAATAATAGTGATTATTTTCTTGTTAGTTTCATTACACAAACGCATACCATCTTTCACACTTTTTCTTGTCCAAGATCCTTTAATTTCAGGTAAAAATGTCTGCCTCGGTGAACAGAGCTGAGAACGACCGCCTCGAAGATCACGGCGAAAATGGTGTAGCTATCCCGACCACCGGAGCACCACTAAATGATCCCGATAACGCACCTGGACCAATACTAGCGGACACGGACTCACAGGACGCACAGCAAATCAATGAAACTTCTCACACCGACAGAAGCGTGTGGCATAGTGACTGACAGGAAGTTCAGAAAACCCTGGCCCGGTAAGAACAGGAAGTTAGCCTTCACGTTATTTTTGAAATGATGCAGGCACAACAACTGGCCATTGCTCAGTTGCAAAGCCATTCGAGGACTCCCAGCACACCAGCACCGGAGACAGCTCCCCCCGCCGAGTAGATACACGAAAGATCAAATGATATCGGGTCAACGGCTGACCCCACCATAGTGAAGATGCTGGAGGAACTTACCAAAAGGATCAAATCGGGCGGAAAAATGATTGCGGCCAACGGTAAAATAGTCCAGACCTACAACTCTCGAGTGGACCATATCCCAGGAGCACCCTCGGTCCTAAAAGGTGTGGATTCGAGGAAATTTGTACAGAGGCCATTCCCCGAGGAAGCGGCCCAAAGCCCATTCCCAAAAAAGTTAGGATGCTGGAACTTCCCAAATACAATGGCACCACCGATCCCAACGAGCATGTCACCGCCTATACCTGCGCTGTAAAAGACAACGATATAAAAAATGACGAAATTGAGTCCGTGTTGCTGAAATCGGAGAAACACTTTCGAAAGGGGCCATGATTTGGTATCACATCTTGGCTCCCGACTCCATAGATTCGTTCGCCATGCTGGCAGATTCCTTCACAAAGGCGCACGCGGGAGCCATAAAGGTAGCGACGAGGAAGCCCGACGTTTTCAAGATCCAACAGAGAGAAAATGAGATGCTGCGGGAATTCGTGTCCCGCTTCCAAATGGAAAGAATGGAACTGCCACCCGTCTCCGACGACTGGGCGGTACAGGCCTTCACCCAAGGCCTAAACGAATGAAGCTCAGTGGCATCGAAGCAGCTGAAGCAGAACCTGATTGAATACCCGGTCGTGACTTGGTCGGACATCCACAACCGGTACCAGTCGAAGATCAGGGCCGAGGACGACCAACTGGGAGCCCCTTCGGGCTCAGTATACTCGAGCAGACTCCGGGTAAAAGAAGTGTGGCCAAACAAAGAAAGGTACCAACCATACCTCGAAGACAGGAGGAACGTCCCAAGACGCAACCTACCTCGCAATGATCGAAGGATAGGTCGAGGACATGACCCTCGAGAACTCATCAACACAACCAGGTTTGATCGAAACATAGCACCGGCTAACGTGCCCCACTTATCGGAATACAACTTTTGCGTCGATATTTCAGACATCGTGTTCGCCATCGGCAAGATCAAGGACGCCAAGTGGCCCAAACCGATACAAACAGACCCTTCGCAGAGAAACTACAACCTAGTATGCAAGTTTCACAATAGGACCGAGGACAGCCATCAGCTACGAGAGAAGGTGGCTCGACTACTCAACAAAGGGCATCTCCTGGAATTTCTCACCGATCGGGCCAAAAATCAATTCCGAGGGAGAGAGGCGATCAAGAAAAACAAGGCAAACGAACCACGACATGTCATCCACATGATCATGGGGGGCATCGATGCCCCGCAGGAACCGGTAGTCAGAAGAACAAAGATATCCATCACCAGGGAAAAACGGACTCGGGGATATATCCCGGAAGATGCCCTTACGTTCTGCGAGGAAGACACCGAGGCCCTATCCTAACCCCACAACAACGTGGTAATCTCCTTTCTTATAAATTCATTTCAGATAAAACGTGTACTCGTGGATCCAGGTAGTTCGCCCAACATCATCAGGGCGAAAGTAATAGAACGACTTGGGCTGCTCGAACGAATCGTACCCGCCACTCGGGTCCTTAATGGTTTCAACATGGCTAGCGAAACAACGAAAGGAGAAATCATCCTCCCGGTTACCATGGCCGGCATAACCCAAGACGCCAAGTTCCAAGTCATCGAGGGAGATATGAGGTATAATGCCTTATTCGGACGACCCTAGATACACTGCATGAGAGTAGTACCATCCACCCTCCATCAAGTGATAAAATTCCCGACAAAGGACGGGATCAAGGCCGTATACGGGGAACAGCACGCGGCAAGGAAAATGTTCGCTATACACGACGTAGTGCCAACACCCACACTTCCACCCCCAAATGAAACCACGTGCAGTCCAGGTCTCGCCCCCGATCGAACTCGACAAAGCAAGGTGAAGAATTCGCGCCGCATCTCCGCTCCCGGAAAGTCATAATAGGCTAAGTCCCAAGACGTCGCTTGCGCACCTAACTCTAAGATACAACCATCCCTTTTCTTATGTTATTTTGTCAAATCCGAAGATTACCCTTGCGCAGACACCCAAATCGGAAGTTGCCCAGACGTTTGTACTGTTGCGGAACCCCGAAGCCCCGATGGCGCACTCGTTGCACTCTTTTCCTTCGACCGAAGGTTTTAAACGAGGCAACGTCTGCAAGCCACTAGGAGGGGAACCCCGCAAGATTTTTCGAAACAAACCCACCGGCTACTAAAAAAGCGAGAAGGCATTCCCCCCAGAAGAGCGGCCCGCTCACCGGAATTTCGAAAAACTCCATATAAGGTTTCCTGTAAGAAAAACGATGCATCGGAACTCCGGTGTATTCAGGCCTCGCAGGCAGAAACGTGTACTATTGTACCAAAAAAATCAAAAATACTTTTTGGAGGAGGGAACTCCTTCCCAGAATAAAGCAACTAATCTTTCCCCTGAAACATTCCGAAATACGCAGGAACAGGTGCCAACGGTTCAAAATGCCCCAAACGGCCTCCAGGTCGAGGCTATGAGACCGCAAAGTCTTTCAGGCGGGATAAACCCGCAGGCGATCAGCCCTGACCCGATATAGATCGGGCCAACACAACAAGGTATATTGCACCAACGGATCAAAGGACGCTTTCCAGCGCTCCGTCCCCCGAACGGAGAAATCACAGCGCATTCCCGGCAGGGATCTCTTCACCAAGTGCGTCTCGGAATACTCGGAGACTTAATGCCTACAATAGGACTCTCGCACAGCTCCAGGACCGGAACTCCGGGCTCATAAAGCCCCAAAAACACAGCTTCGAGTTCACAAGAAGCGGTCTTCACGCTTGAACAACTTGATGACTCGGAGACTGACGACAATCGCCATACTACATCGCCAAAAAAATTGTAAGACCTCAATAGGCATGACAAACTGTAAGGCCTCAATAGGCATGACAAACTGTATGACCTCGACAGGCATGAAAATCCCGAAGTTTAGGCTACACGTCACATTTGTAAGAATCCCGAAAGGGCATACCCTCGATGTGGACGCCTAAACTATAACTCGGGATCAAAAATGGCTACGGCCAAACGCAGATGACTACGGTCAAAAAGGCTGATACAGCCAAAATAACGCGACTCGGGGACGCTCGATCGTCGCTAAACAAAAAACTGCAGGCCACTACTTTGAATATATTTCGAAAAGAACCGGTTAAAACAGGCTTCCCTCAACAGGCAAACAACGGGCTATGAACCTTCCAAGGTGTTCGAAATATCGCCGATTACGAGTTGAAATTGAGGTTCTTTTAGAACCAACGACGGGTCAGGCAAAAATCTTTCAAAAAGACCTTAACAAGTGGAAAACAAATCCCACAAAAAGCCCACGGGCAAAAACAGCGTAAGAGCCATTGTCGCCAGCCAAAATTGACAACTTGAGGATTAAAGTGAGCTTGAATCGTAACTCGATTCGGAGACCGGATCCAAAATAGTCAACTAAACAAGCCTACGGGCCATATATCAAAAAGGTCTCTACGACCAGAAAGCGTAAGAGCCATTGTCGCCAGCCAAATAGACAACTTAAGGATTAAAGTGAGCTCGAATCGCAACTCGATTCGGAGACCAGATCCAAAATAGTTAACTAAACAAGCCTACGAGCCACATATCAAAAGGTCTCTACGACCAAAAAGCATAAACACCACAATCGCCAGCCGAGTGAGCCCCCGGGTCACCAGCTTATAAGGTCATTTTGACCCGAAGCAAAGAAGGCCACGGTCACCCACCCGTACGAACAGGGAAGAGCTTAAAGGCCCGTAACAGCTCGACTCGCAAAGCGACTCGGAGACTAGATCTAAACGGCCAGACAAAGCACAGGGACCGCAACGCCCGCTCACATCAAAAAACACTCCAAGGAGCCAAGGACTGACCCGGCCGATCCCGGACCTGTGAGGATCCCGCCAAACATCGAAACCAGCCTGGTCGAGGACGATAATAGAAGGAGAAGCGGAAAGAGTAAGGCTTCAAAGTATCTTCTCATTTCACGCACACAGAGGAAGAAGGGGGATAGACACACTCTTCATAAACAAGCATGTTCTACATATATCAAAAATAAAGCAACAAATCAGCACAATCTATGATCCGTTCCGAAGAGCTACAGCTCGCCGGGTTAACTCCCCACCCCGTCGGCAAGAAACGACCATGTGTCATGCTCTTCTGCCCTTGTTTGGTCCAATTCATCGAAAAGAATAAAGCCCCTCACACCAATCTCCTCGAGTGCTTCCCTTCGGGATCTGCAACGGACGTATTCCTCGATCTTTTTCTCCCGATCGAGGGCTCGCTTCAGCTCAGCCTGAGCGTCCATGGCATCCTTCATACGGACCGCCATCTCCTGATCAGCGTTGGCTCGGCTTAGCGCCACCCTTGCCCGGGCATCAATTACCTCGGACCTGGTCTTCGAAAGTTCGGATTCTAATTTCTCGATCACATCTGCTTGGATTTTGGCATTATCTCAAGCCAAGCACAGTTGGACTTCTAAGGCAGGAACCTTGGCCAAGGCACTTGCTTCCTCTAAAATGTGAGCTTGCACCTGAGCCCTTAGCTCGCCACAAGCGTTTCTGGCGCGATCAATATCGCCCTTGAGGTGCTCCATGGCCTCCATCTTTTTCCGCAACTGATACGACAGAGAAGGGCGTTAACCTAAAAAGGCCAAAGAAAGCGAAGCTTAGGCTGCATAAAAGTTACCTGCTCCATCAAATAACTCTCATAATTCGAGTTCCTATACGCTTCGCATCGCCAATGCAGCAACTCGCCCTCCTTCTCCTTGCTAAGCAGCTTAAGAGATTCTCCCTCATCCTGAACTTTCTGAAACTTGGCCCCTTGGCGGACTAGCTCAGACATCAGCCTGTCACAAGCCTGCACAAGGAAAACCCAATAACGAATGAAGGACGCAGAATACAGGGAAATTGCGCCTAAACTTACCATGAAGTGAAGGCGGCAGACTACCTCGAAGTCGGAGCAGACTCCTATTGATCATGTCCCTTCGCCCCCAGGAGAGCCGATCTCGGGCATAGCACATCCACTCAAAGGCATCGACAACCTGGAATCAGGTTCCCCGGGGGCAGCATACTCAGACTATACTTTCTCCTTGGAGATACTGGCATGGTCAGCACTACTAGAAGCTCCATCGCCTCGAAGGGCGGGGAGAGAGGTCGACGACTCCTTCCCCTCTTCGGAAGAACACTGTCTCATCCCAAAGAACTGCCCGATACCTGCAAGCGATAGACCCAATGCAAGTAGAAAAGGGGAAAAATGTTATCTCAAATACACGAGGGCTGAGGCAAAGGTATCACAAGCACATACCTTGGTATTTCGCTCCCCACCTGACACGGAGCACGGCTCGCCACCGACGATCGTCGCAAGACGAATGGGTCACCAACCTCCGGACCCAGCGGGGCAGATCAGAGACTTCGTCTGGCGTCCATGAAATTGCTGCAACAAGATAAAAAGCACCATTATTTAACTAACTTCCGCTATAGGTACAACCTAAAAAAGCACCGGACGCTCCACTCACGCGCATAATTCCACCCTTCGGGGAACGGAAAAAGCTCCGAGGGGATGATATCGACCGTCCGGGACCGGACGAACCAACCGGCCCATTCTCGACCTCCCTCATCTTCGTCATCGACAACAAACGACGGGGATGAATGACACTTCAGGGTTAGCAGGCCCTGATGATGAAAGGGCCGATACAGCCGGACGAGGTGGTCGGGCGTAAATTCGAGATCGGCCCTCTCCGCAAAGAACCTCATCATCAGCACCACCCGCCAAAACGAAGGATGTATCTGCACCAAATTGACCCGATACTTCAAGCAAAAACCAAGCACGACCCTGTCGAGGGGGCCAAACGCGAAAGGATACAGGTATACATTCAAAAATCCGTCAGCGGAATCCGTAACCTTCTCTCCCGGAGGAAGCACCTGTAGCGCTACCCCCTCACTCCATCCGCAGTATTTTCTCACCATCTCCAAATGCTCCCCTCTTATCAAAGGAACCGTCGTCGGAACAAAATCCCTCAGCTCCCGAGCATCGGGAACAGCACTCTCCGCTCTCGGCCATGCCGCCCCCAGAGTGGTTGCCATGACTATGGTAATACTAAACAGAGCGAAGCAAAGGCACGCACCACCATTTCATGCACCTAGGAAAATGATGAGCCCTATGCCAAAGCAGGAGCACAACTACCTCAAAGTAGTGCAATCCTACGAAGAAGCCGAAGCCGCCCCACTTATATGATAAGAAACGACAATGTTTCGCCGGCCCGGAGTCGGCCCCGGGAGAATACGATGTCGATATAGTCCAATGGGATGATATCCGACCCCGAAAGTTGACAGGAACCCAAGACTCGAGGAACCATCCGCATCATCTTCGAGCTCGGGATAGCGTCCCGCCTCGAGAATCCCCACCAAAGGGAAACAAGAATTTGTGACACTTTCCATGCCGTCACTCAACGCGAGGTAATCTCAAATTTCGTGATTTCCTTCCTAACCTCAAAATAGGGGAAAGAACAAATGCAAAAGCTCCAATCGCAAAGGCTCCACAAAAGTTCAAAGCGGTACCTGAGTGTAGACAACCGCTCAGCAAAAATCTATCTCCTACATATCTAAAGAAAGCCGTCTACATCGGAAATCAAAGGGGACCCCCCGGTACCCAAAGCTGGCCTTCGTCCAGGATGATCCTCGAAGGCCCCGAAGTTCAAATGCGTTATCTCCATGCGATTCAGAAGACCTAGGAAGCCCAAATCTGACCAATCAACCCAGGGTTGCTCGAGGAACAACGATGGCCTCGAAAGGGAGCCGTGTCGGCCAGTAGAGGAGCTGAGAGAATGCTCGCACCCCGGCCAAGTATCAGCAGTTGAAAAGTAAAAAGGGGCGTTCAAGGGACCTCGAGGGTATAAAAACATGCATTTACTCGGCGCAAATCGAAAGCAGAAATCAAAAGGATATGTTCATATTCATAAAAATTCATGTACAACAGCCCCCGAAGGGTCATTAAATACAATTGCTAAGTCCTACGAGAATCTAATCCTACAGTGAAGGAACAGAAGGATGTACATGGATAAAACCGGGAAGCCCAGTCCTCCCTCGAGGCTGCATCTCCGGTATCAGCATCCTCGAGCATCACACCCTCGAGGGTGATCCCTTCGACCTCCACCTCCTCTAGGTTCCCAGCTCAATCCCTCGGGGGATTCCTGGCGGAGGAGATGGAGAAGAAGAAAAGGTGGAGACGCAGAGGAGGCAGAAAAAAGAGACATAGGCCGCCAAAACCCAAAATTAGAGATTCGGCGGGCCTCAACCTCAACGACCGAGAGGGCCACCTTATCCCTTGGGAAAGAAAGAGCCATAGGGATGAGGTGCCACACCAGGCCGGGGTAGGAGAGTGAGCAGCGGTGCATAATCCAAACCACTGTCTACATGGGAGGCCGATTCCCCGTCCATCGCCACCTCGGGCCAACGGCAGCAGCAAACACCAGCATACCAACGACTATAGCGGGACAACGCGCTTATGCTCAACAAAGGGACGCCTCGACGAAGGTCCATGGCACAACTTAAGGAAACTCCTCCTAACGGTCTTGAGGCCATATGCCCTAAGCATGATGTTCAAAGGTAGAAGAAGATGACAAGAAGGAATAGGCAAAGCATGCCATGAAGATACTGGGATAGGAAAAACAACGCCAATGCGCCCCATTTATATGGGGCAGCAACACGGTCGTCGAGGCTCTAGAAAACTGAACGACGAATGCAATTATTGCGTCCTTGAAAAACCAAATCGACGGCAGCACTTTTTACCTTGAAGAACGGAAGTGGCAGAGTATTGAGCAGGAGTGTATATGATATGCCATCTATCACGAAAGATTGTGCCACGACGCGTATCGCCAATGCACTATCACCATAAGGAGCTCGAGGAGTCAATGGTCATAACCGTTTCCCATCGCTTCGTTCTGAGAAATGCGGAGACTATCTGAACGTGGTAAAATCAGAGGGCCCGATTTCCTACCATCAAGCCATCTCGGGGAGGTATCTCAAGACCCCGAGAACATGAAGACACCTCAGGAAGATAGATCAAGACCCTGATGATATGAAGTCACAACATAGTCCACTCCTTCGAGGCTTGTCGAGGTCCGATTCGAGGCCGAGATAAAGAGAAAAGGGGGAAGCCCCCAAGACACGCGGTTGAGTCTGACAGGAGCAGCCTATCCCTAGCCAATGCTGGGGTGTCGAGTCAAGCCATCACATGTCCAAATTTCGTAAGTTAAATATACATGTATTCCGAGTTTCCTCTGCTATATAAAGGGGACTCGCCCTACCTTATAAGGGATTGATGTTGCTCCCACAATTCTACAAAGTTCAATAATATCTCTCTCTCTCTATTTTCTTACAAAAGCTCATTGGTTCTCACTGATACTGAAATACCTCGATATCCTTTGCCTATATACGTGTTCTTCATTTTACATGTGTTCTTCATCGTACAAACTCAATTTCGGTTGTAAATAGCTTTGTTCGATTATATTTCTAACTGTTAGATTACTCCCAAGTATCCCCGACAACCCGAGGTCGACCTCGAAGTCCCAATCGACCAAGCTTATGCCCGGGTAGCAGACCCTTTGGTCCGCTCGTCACCTCGTTTATCTCTCCCCCCCCCCCCCATCGTTAAAATTCATAATACTAGCATCATCGGCCCCAACAAACTAGCATGGGAATAGATCACGTATTTGTAGAGTCCCATCTAATAAATTTAATGGTTGTTACCATTTTCACGGTATACAATAATGATGCCTCCAAGACGACGATCAAGGAACTGGAAAAAGTCATACTAATCGAGCACCTATTGGACAGAAAGGTATACTTGGGCACGGGATTAAACTTCGAGCTAAGGAAAAAACTCATTGATATTCTTAAAGCTAATGCCAATTGTTTTGCCTAGTCCCACTTAAATATGACAGGGATCCCACCAGAGGTGACAACTCAAAAATTGAGCTTGGATCCGAAATTTCACCCGATCAAACAAAAGAGGGGGCCACAGTCCAAATTAAGCATGCATTGATCAAAGATGAGGTATCTAAACTCTTAAATATAGGTTCCTTTCGGGAGGTTAAATACCCGGATTAGCTAACTAACATAGTAGTCATACCTAAAAAGGAAACAAGCTTTGAATATGTGTAGATTATAAGGACTTGAATAAGGCATGCTCGAAGGATTCATTTCCATTCCCTAACATCGACTGAATGGTCAATGCAACGGTTGGGCACGGGCTGAGTTTTCTCGATACCTATTCCGGGTACAACAATATACGGATGGACCTGGGCGACCAAGAGAAGACTTATTTTATAACTAAATTCGGCACTTATTGTTATAACGTGTTGTTGTTTGGATTAAAAAATGCTGGTGCAACATATCAACGCCTAGTTAACCGAATATTCGAGGAACATATAGGGAAATTAATAGAGGTTTGTGTTGACGATATGTTAGTTAAGTGCGTACGAGCAGAGGACCATTTGAAACATTTGCAGGAAACCTTCGAGATACTAAGGAAATACTACATGTAGCTGAACCCGGAGAAGTGTGCCTTCAGAGTCTTCTCGGGCAAGTTCCTCGGTTTCATGGTCTCTAACCGAGGGATAAAGATCAACCCGGATAAAATAAAGTCCATAGAATATATCACCATGGTTAACAACGTCAAAGCACTACAGAGACTAACCGGACGGATAGCAGCATTGGGCCTATTTATTTTTAGTTCATCGGATAAGAGCCACCGATTCTTCTTGTTACTAAAGAAAAAGAACGACTTCTCTTGGACCCCGGAATTTCAAAAGCCTTTCGAGGAACTCAAACGATACTTATCAAGTCCTTCTTTGTTGCATATCCTGAAAGGAAACGAGTAGTTATACCTCTACTTGGCAGTCTCCGAGGTAGCGGCAAGTGGCGTCCTGGTCCGGGAAGAAGAAGGTACGCAGTTTCCTATCTATTATGTTAGTAGAACCCTAGGTGATGCCGAAAGGTATCCATACTTAGATAAATTAGCGCTTGCCTTATTAAGCGCATCAAGGAAACTAAAACTATACTTCTAATGTCACCTTATATGTGTTGTGACCTCGTATCCGCTAATGAATGTTATGCATAAACTCGAGCTTTCGGGTCGACTGGAAAAATGGGTTGTAGAGGTTAGCGGGTATGATGTTGAGTACAAACCCCAAACTGCTATAATGTCTCAGATTTTGGCAAACTTTGTGGCCGACTTCACACCAGCCTTGATCCCAGGGTCGAGAAAGAATTATTGCTTGCCTCCGGGACTAGCTTGGGGGTCTGGACCCTATTCACGGACGGTGCTTCTAACGCGAAAGGGTTCGGATATTAAAACGACACACGGGTAATGTAATAAGGCAGTATATAGAATTGTGAAATTGACTAATAATGAAGCCGAATATGAGGCTATGATAAGCTGGAAAAGGTATTACTTTCTTTAATCTCTCCAAACCAATCAGGTTTTGTCATGGGCAGGAGTATTTTTGAAAATATGTTAACTCAAGAGATTGTTACTGACATAAGGCTGAGGGGGAAACCTGTTAATGTGGTGATTAAGCTAGACATGGCAAAGGCCTATGATAGGGTCTCATGGAAGTATTTGTTGCATGTATTAAGGAGGATGGGATTTGCCGAATGTTTTATTAATATGGTTTGGAATTTGATCTCTAATAACTCGTATTCAGTCATGGTTAATGGACAGGCATCAGGGTTTTTTCACTCAACTAGGGGGTAAAGCAAGGAGATCCTCTTTCACCAGCCTTATTTATCCTATCAGCTGAAGTTTTGTCAAGATCTTTGAATAAACTATTTGAAGATAGACAATTTAGGGGTTTTGGAATGCCTAAATGGACTGATCCTTTGAATCATCTAGACTATGCTGATGATACCATCATATTTGCTTCTGCGGATCCTTATTCATTACAGAGAATAGTGGATGTTTTGGTACAGTATGAGCAGGTTTCTGGGCAATTGATTAACAAGGCAAAGAGTTCATACTATATGCATGCCAAGGTGTCTAGTATATTGACAAATGATGTAGGTAACATCACAGGTTTCTCAAAAGGGGAGTTTCCTTTTACCTATCTGGGGCGCCCAATATTCTATGCAAGAAGGGGAAAGGATTACTACAATGATATAAGTCAGAGAATGAAGGCCAAACTACACTCTTGGAAAGGAAAATTGTTATCATATGGAGGGAAAGCAACATTAATTTCCAGTGTGCTACAAAGTATGCTGATCGCAACCGTCTCAACACTACACAATGGTAGGAAGAGTGGGTAGCAATAACTAATACCCGAATAGTGGATCGGGGTCGAATTTCCACAGGGAGCTTGGAATGGAGTTGTATTGCCTGTTTAGCCTAGAATTGCGTTTGTACTTCTAATTGCACTCCTAACATTTTTGGGGGTTTTTATATTTAAAACTACTATTGTAATCTAAGGATTAAAGCTAAATTATGCTAAGGAAATATTGCTAAGTTGTGCTTAATATAGGAAAAAGGCACTAGGGTCGTGACACTACCTAGGTGGCTAGCTAACGGGTAGAAGCTACTAAGGGGAGATTGATAAATATGGGTTTATTGCTATAGCCGTTACACACTTGCACTCAATCTCACACCTCTCGGTATAGAGAACGATTTTGCCCAATTGACTCTCTCGAGACCAATTAGGTAGGCCAATTAGACCAGGCAACTAGGGCTCAAGTAGGGTAGTTACTCTTTCGAGGTTTAACCCGTTAATTGGGACTACTATTCTCATGGGTCCATCCCAATTCCTTGTTGGGTTAACTTTTAGGGTCATATGACTCTCTTTCCCAACAAGAGTTAGACCCACTAAGCTTGAATTCATATTTGCAACCACAAATTCTAGATTGAAACACAAAATCAACCCAAATAACAAATACCCAATCTCAATCTCACCCTAGAATGCAACACCCATTAACTGCCCACACTAGGGTTGAGCCACAACCCTAGCTAATGGGTTTAGCTAGACATAATTAAAGAAGAAACAGTAGAAGTAGATGATGAAAATAACATAATGATTGATTACTAATTAAAAATTATGATATTGAAGAGGAAAATTGCCAAAATAGGCTACACAGTAGTTCTCACGAGCGCAGCTCTTGTTCAGAATCTAAAACTTAACCTAAAAATGGTAATAAGATCTATTTATACCCAGTTGGAAAATCTGGACAAAAATACCCCTGCAGGGTCAGCGCGGCCGCGTAGGCTCCTTGAACTCTCAAATCTCATCTTCTGAAGTTGGGGGCTGCGGACCATGCAGAAATGTCGCGCGGCCGTGGCGGTCGGCGCGGACCGCGCAGGAATGGGGCGCGGCCGCATAGCTTGACTTGGCTAAAATTCCATGTCTCTGAATCTCCTTCACGCGGACCGCACCGATATGTAGCGCGGTCGCGTGAGACTTAAGCCTTCTCTGAACTTGCCTTGCGCGGACCGCGTGGTAAATCAGTGCGGTCCGCGTTAGGTCTTCCTGTTCCTCAACTTCACTTGTTCTTGACATTTGTCACCTTCTTGCTCAAACCTGCAATCAAGCGCAACTTGTAAGCCTTTTGGGACTATTTTGTGGCTATTTGTAACAAAAGCAATAGCAAGTAAGGGGTATAATCATGGTAAAATCCTAGCTTATCAACTCCCCCAAACTTAAACCCTTGCTTGTCCTCAAGCAAACAAAATAAGACCCACCCCAAAAAGAGCAGTCCAAGAATTTCCAGCTATCCTAGAGTAACCTCAACAAGCATCAATTGGGACTAACAATTGCCCTCAATACGAATGCATCATTAACACATTTTAAGCTTTTGAAAACTATGGATTAAGTGTGACACAAGAGCATCAAGGGTTGACACATTTCATCAAAGAGCTTTTCTCAAATACCTTGGTCATTGTGGAACCCAAACTCACACATCCTCAACTCTCCCTAAGCGAACCTTACTTTTTTTAGAGTATTGACACACAAATCGAGGTTGAAGGACTTTCACTCATTTCTCTCACAAAGAAGGTCACAAGTCCGGCTCTAGGTACCATATGCTTGCCCCTTATGTATGTATCCACTAATGTAGGTTCCCTTCGACTCAAGATCCTATAGGGCTTTTGGGAAGTCAATTGTGAGGGCTTTTGGGTAAGGGTAGGACATGTTTCTTTTTCAAATGGGTTCAACCTTCCCTTAAGCACTTTCCTTGATTCATTTTGGCGCACCTTCTTGACTCATTTGAGTAATTCACTTCTTTTCAAGGGCTAGAGGGATATATTGTCACTCTTTCTTAGGCAATTCAAATCATTTCTCCTTTTTCTACTTTTGTTTCCTCACCTTTTTCACTTTTGTTTTTCTTGACCCCTTTTTATTCTTTTTCACCTTGTTCTTTCTTTTTTTGTCTTTTTCATTGCCTTGCCTTTTTCTTCTTGCTTTAGTACCTTTTTCCCTTGCTTCCCTTCTTGTCTCTCCCCCCAAACTTTGACTTTGCCATTGCTCAAGGGAAGTGTGGGTGCCAAGAGAGGATAAAAACGGGTATAGGCTTGTAACATTAGTTCATGAAAGAAGAAGGTTTAAGGCTCAAAAGGGTTAACTAGGGATCATTTTATTGGTAGGCCATGGAATTGTTCCTTTTACAATTGGATCAAGGAGAGCCTATAGTCACTTCTCAAGTCAAACTTCACCTATGATTTCGCCTAAACAAACACTCGGGGCAAGTTCTAGACCATTGGCTTGGGACTTGGACTCAATTCTATTCCTCACCACACATGCTAGAGGATTGCTAAAGATATCGAGTCGAGGGCCCACAACGACCTTAGTCATGATTCAAGCGCACAATGGTCCAAAAAGACCACATGATGATTGTTTGGTCAACACAAGAGTCTCAAGGCCACGACTTTCACCACACCCTAAACACAACATTATGTCTTTGACCATGGGATCAAAGGCAAATGTGTTAGGCCCAAGTTAAGCTTTGCCTGAGGTACCATTAACTACGAAATATCAAAAACAAAAGAAAAATCAAAGAAACAGACTCAAACCCTTAAGAAGGTAGTCACTCCATCTATCATCGGGAAGAGCCACCCGGTTCACACTATACTCTACCCTTGGAAAGAACCATGGCATTAAGAAAACCAAGGGCTTATTGAAAACGCCAAAAACAAAACAAAAGTCTACGAGCCTATCTACTAAGCTAAAAATGAAAATTTTTTGCGAAAATAGAAAAATCGAATGAATATGTACAATAGGGGAGTAGAATATACAATGAGGGATGAATATGTACCAAAAGTACTTTATATACAGACCAAAAGAGAATAAAAAGTGCGAGAAAAAGTAGCTAGAATGTGAAGTTATATACAGACCAACTAGAAAATCAAAGAAACAAAACATAAACTAAGAATCCAATATGTACAGTCGTCCAGATAATCCAAAAAAAGTAGGGCACACCCCCACGAATAAGAGCTGGCATTGTCCCCAGTGCCAACTACTCAAATAAGCACAAAATAAGATCAAAGGATATAGAAGGGGCTCCTTAAGCCTGATTCGTCTGCATGGGCTCCTCAATGGTCCCCTGGTCCTCTGTACTGGTGGGAACCTCAGACTGGTTCCCGGCTTGCTGCTGCTCTGCTGCTGGGACAGGGGCCGGGACATGGACCGGCTGAATATCTGGTGCAACACTGGAGGGACCCTACTGAACCTGTGCTACCTCGATCACTACACCCTCAGTGCTAGGAAGCTTCCTCTTCTTTCTTGGGTGCCTAGGCTCCTCCTCCTGCTGTGGCTGAGATGCTGCTGGGTCTAGGGCTGGATCCCCAAATAGCAAGTCTAATGGCATCTGGTCTGCCAATAGCTTGTCCACGTCAGCTCGGAGCTTCATCACTGACCCCCTCGACGCCCTTCACTTTCTCATCTTCTTATCTTCCTTGGCAAGCTCCTTTAAAGCCTTACCATGCGAATTTACCGCCTTAGTCAAGGTGGCCTGAGTCTCTAAAATCTTCTCCTGGTTGGCCTGGAGCTTCTTCAATGTCTCCTCAATAAAAGGAGGAATCTGAACAGTGGTTGGTGCTGACTGGGCCTCAACTCTAGTAGCCAAGGTGGACAACTTGGATGTCGCAGCTGACATCCAGTTGTTCAAACTGGCTAAAGACTAACTGAGCTGGTGGGCAGTGAACCGATGAGTCTTTGATGAAGGGACTGCCGGGTCAGCTGAAGTAGAAGGACCTAGAGGCAAGGGCTCACTGGTGGAAGTGGCAGGGATGGAGGATGGTCCAGTAGAAGGCTCTACCGCAACTGGCTCCTCAGACTGGCCAGTTAGGGCAGAGGTGGGTGGCTGGTATTTCTTTGACTTTGGGTTGTCCGAACCCAACTGGCTGTACCATGAGTAGGGGGCCACCGGCATGGTTAAGACATCAAATCGTTTCTTCTTGACCTTCAGATCCCTAAAGTATAGAGACATGGTGTTGGGGAAGGGGTAATTTGTGGTCGTGTCCTGTCCTATAGCAGAAATCACCCTCGAGATGATATTACCAACATTGATAGGAAAACCGGCCATGATGGATGCCACAAGAACAGCCCGGGCAAGAGGAACTGTGTGATCATGGGTGGAAGGATCAAGTCTACTACAAATAAATGTCAACCAACCCTTAGCTTCAAACTGAAGGTGTTCCGCAGAATCTTTTCCCCTGCTTTCAACCATTTTGGAACAGTGCCTGGGGCTGCCAAGTATTCGGCCAACCAAGGACGCACCTCCTCACCCATTGCCAGCTTAGCTAAGTACTGTGTCTCATCCTCCTCCTTGAACCCCAAATAGTCATTCAAGGACTTCCCATCAAACACTACCATCTTGTCTCTCACCTTCGTCACCTTAGTATCTTTGACTATGTGAGAAACATTGCAATAAAATTCTTTCACCATATGTTCATTGGCATCAATACATTTCTCCTTGAAGAAGTCCCAGCCATATCTAGTTCGGAATTCCTTTTGCACGTTCGGGTTGTGGGGTAGGAGGTCTTTGTCAATGAATGTTCTCTCTGGAATCAGTTTTCTCAAGGGCCACCACTCTCTGAACTTATGGAATGCCAACTCACTCACGAATCTGTCTGCCCATGCTTCAGGTTTTCTGGTTCGTTCAATTCCCCCGACATGAGGCTCACCTCCCTCACCATATCCTGAACTCTCCCCGGATAATGAAGCTGTGGGGGAGCTGGAGTATTGATCACCACTGCCTGCCACGGACTCATCAGCCGAATCCGAGACTACGTTGACTGGTCTTTTGGATGAGGGTGAAGGTAGAGGAGTGTCATGTAATTTGAGTGGGTCAGTGACGTGAGTGGGGGCAGACTCTGAGGTTATGCTCCTGGATGGTGCATACTCACTCCCCGAAGAGTGAGAGGCAGCTCTATCAGCAGTCCGTATCAGTTTACGGGTCTTTTTAATGTTTTCCCGAGCCTGGGGAGTGAGTTTAGCTATTCTTTTTCCCCTACTCCCTCGGAAGGCACCACCTCTCCCGGGTTGTTGTGTTTGTTTACCGCCTCGTACTATAACCATGATCTGCAAAAAATACACGTCTAAAATTGTTAGTTTAAGCACATGCAGTGGAAAAGATGAATAACACAAGAGGAAAACACAGTTAATTTGCAGAATATAGAAGCAAGACACAGGGGCGCGGACCGAGCAAAACAAACACGCGGCCGCGCTGGGGCAGCGCGGACCGCGTAGAACAGGAGCGCGGACCGCCTGGGCATATGCCCCCAATGAGACCTCTCTGAATCTCCCATCACGGTCCGTATTGATATGGGCCACGGCCGCGTTGGGCTAGCACGGACCGCACAAGAATACGACGCGGCCGCGCTGGTGAAAAGTTAAGCACACAGGCAAATGGACGCGGAACGCGCAGAAAGGACGCGCGGCCGCACTGGCCATGGATTTTTAACTGAGTTAGGGTTTAATACATTAGTCCATTTTTGATCAATTTTGGGTCCTAGTTGTCCTACTCAATTACTCATATAGAAATTCATGTCCAGAGTTCAAAACAAACACCAAAAAAAACTAACCTAATCATTAAACCTAAGAAAAATGTGAAGAAAGAAGAAGCTATACTACTGGGAAGCACACAAAATAATTAAAAATTAAGACTAATGAATGAAATGTGCAAGAAATGTTACCAGGAGCTATGAAGATTCAAGCTATTTGATGCAAAGGTCTTAGATGAACAGTATAAATGAGGCTCAGGAAGTTAGAGTGCGAAAAGGGCAAAGTGAGGCCTAAGGTCTCTATTTATAGAAAACAGTGGGACCCCCTTCTTACCTACCAGCGCGGCCGCGCAAAAATGGCCGCGGACAGCGCTAGGTTTATGTCCAGCACACTTGAACCTAGTTGCCCACGCGGACCGCAGTGTTATGTAGCGCGGCTGCGTGTGAAACTTCAGAGAGCATGAATACTTGGTTCCTCCCAGTGCGGACCGCGCAAAAATGCTACGCGGCCGCGCCGGTAACTTCAAAGACTTACTCCCCTTGCACAAGCCAGCGCGGACCGCACTGATTTGTAGCGCGGCCGCGTTGGCAAACTACAGAGACCTGACTTTTTGTGCTTTTGTTTTGCACTGCTTCAACATTGTCCCTGCAACATCTCAGAAACCATTAGCCCAAAAATCCTAGTCTACAAAGAAAATCAAAGAAATAGAAAAAGACATGGGTTGCCTCCCAAGAAGCGCCTGATTTAACGTCGCGGCACGACGCATGTTACCATCATATCACTTCAAATGAATGTGTGCCACCACGTGGCTGTCATCAAACTTTCCCAAATAATGCTTGACACGGTGCCCATTGACCCGGAATACTCCACCATTCTTGTTTTTGAGATCAAGAGCGCCAAAAGGAGTCACAAATACCACTTCAAAAGGACCACTCCACTTAGACTTGAGCTTGCCCGGAAATAACCTCAACCGGGAGTTGAAAAGAAGAACCATGTCGCCCGCCTTGAACTCCTTACCCCGAGCATATTTGTCGTGAAGGTACTTCATCTTGTCCTTATATAAGAATGAGCTGGAGTAAGCATGAAATCTAAACTCATCAAGTTCATTCAATTGCTCCACACGGAGATTGGCTGCAACATCCCATTCCAAGTTCAACTTTCTCAACGCCCACATAGCCTTGTGTTCTAATTCCACCGGAAGATGGCAAGCCTTACCAAACACCAACTGATACGGAGACATACCAATTGGGGTCTTGTAAGCCGTCCGATAAGCCCAAAGAGCATCATCCAATTTCTTCGACCAATCGGTCCTATTAGCATTCACCGTTTTGGACAAAATACTCTTTATTTCCCGATTTCAGACTTCCACTTGACCGCTAGCTTGTGGATGATAGGGGGTGGTCACTTTGTGGTTAACTCAATACTTAGCAAGCAATGAGTCGAAAGCCTTGTTGCAAAAATGGGACCCCTCATCACTAATAATGGCCCGAGGAGTACCAAACCTCGTGAAAATACTCTTTTTCAAGAATGCTACAACACTTCGTGCTTCATTATTGGGTAGAGCCACGACTTCCACCCACTTTGAGACATAATCCACCGCCACGAGAATGTAAGTGTTACCACAAGAGCTCACGAACGGACCCATGAAATCGATGCCCCGAACATCAAAAATATCCACTTCGAGAATTGTATTGAGGGGCATCTCATCCTTCTTTGAAATGCCGCCGGCTCTTTGACATGCATCACATCTCTTCACCAAGTCACTAGCATCCTTGAACAATGTCGGCCAATAGAATCCGCAACTCAAAACTTTTGAGGCTGTCCTCAACCCCCCCCCCCCCCCATGATGGCCTCCATAGGGAGAAGAGTGACACACCTCCAATATGCTTATTTACTCACTTTCCGGTACACATCTTCTTATCACCCCATCTGTGCAAATATTAAACAGATACAGATCATCCCAATAGAAATCCAAGCTATCCCGCTTGAGTTTCTTCCTTTGGTTGGAAGAGAGCTCACACGGGACATTACCAGTCACAATGAAGTTGGCGATGTCCGCAAACCATGGAATATCACACATAGAAACGGAAAGAAGCTGCTCGTCGGGGAACCTATCATTAATCTCAATACCATCACATGGTCTCCCCTCTTCCTCTAACCGGGACAAATGGTCCGCAACTTGATTCTCGCTTCCCTTTCTATCCACAATCTCTAAGTCAAATTCCTGAAGGAGTAGCACCCACCCCATCAGTCTTGCTTTCGAATCCTTCTTAGTCATCAAATACCGGAGGGCTGCAAGGTCCGTGTGTATGATCACCTTTGCCCGCATAAGATAAGGTCGAAATATCTCCATCGCGAACATAATAGCCAATAGCTCTTTTTCTGTCACTGTGTAGTTTCTTTGGGCCTCATTCATCGTTTTGGGCCCCAAAAAGTTGATTGCAGCCGTCTCAACACTACACAATGGTAGGAAGAGTGGGTAGCAATAACTAATACCCGAATAGTGGATCGGGGTCGAATTTCCACAGGGAGCTTGGAATGGAGTTGCATTGCCTGTTTAGCCTAGAATTGCGTTTGTACTTCTAATTGCACTCCAAACATTTTTGGGGGTTTTTATATTTAAAACTACTATTGTAATCTAAGGATTAAAGCTAAATTATGCTAAGGAAATATTGCTAAGTTGTGCTTAATATAGGAAAAAGGCACTAGGGTCGTGACACTACCTAGGTGGCTAGCTAACGGGTAGAAGCTACTAAGGGGAGATTGATAAATCTGGGTTTATTGCTATAGCCGTTGCACAATTGCACTCATTCTCACACCTCTCGGTAGAGAGAACGATTTTGCCCAATTGACTCTCTCGAGACCAATTAGGTAGGCCAATTAGACTAGGCAACTAGGGCTCAAGTAGGGTAGTTACTCTTTCGAGGTTTAACTCGTTAATTGGGACTACCATTCTCATGGGTCCATCCCAATTCCTTGTTGGGTTAACTTTTAGGGTCATATGACTCTCTTTCTCAAGAAGAGTTAGACCCACTAAGCTTGAATTCATGTTTGCAACCACAAATTCTAGATTGAAACACAAAATCAACCCAAATAACAAATACCCAATCTCAATCTCACCCTAGAATGCAACACCCATTAACTACCCACACTAGGGTTGAGCCACAACCCTAGCTAATGGGTTTAGCTAGATATAGTTAAAGAAGAAACAGTAGAAGTAGATGATGAAAATAACATAATGATTGATTACTAATTAAAAATTATGATATTGAAGAGGAAAATTGCCAAAATAGGCTACACAATAGTTCTCACGAGCGCAGCTCTGTTCAGAATCTAAAACTTAACCTAAAAATGGTAAAAAGATCTATTTATACGCAGCAGGAAATCTGGACAAAATACCCTGCGGGTCAGCGCGGACCGCGCAAAAATGTAGCGCGGCCGCGTAGGCTCCTTGAACTCTCAAATCTCATCTTCTGAAGTTCGGGGCCGCAGACCGCCAAAATGTCGCACGCTGCGGCGAGGTCGGCGCGACCGTGCAGGAATGGGGCGCGGCCGCATAGCTTGACTTGGCCAAATTCCATGTCTCTGAATCTCCTTCACGCGGACCGCACTGATATGTAGCGCGGCCGCATGAGACTTAAGCCTTCTCTGAACTTCCCTTGCGTGGACCGTGTGGCAAATCAGTGCGGTCGCGCGTAGTCTTCCTGTTCTCAACTTCACTTATTCTTGACACTTGGCAAGTCTCACTCCATTTTGAGACGATCTTTGACATTTGTCACCTTCTTGCTCAAACCTGCATATCAAGCGCAACTTGTAAGCCTTTTGGGACTATTTTGTGGCTATATTGTAACAAAAAGCAATAGCAAGTAAGGGGTAAATCATGGTAAAATCCTAGCTTATCATATGCCAACACATATACTCTCAGTATGGATCCACCTAAAATGTGTTGGAACATTTGCATAAAACATTTGCAAGGTTCTTCTAGATCAATAAGGCAGAGGAAAGGAGCAGGCATTGACAAGGTGGCAGAACTTAGGTCTCCCTTAAAGAGACGGAGGGGTAGGTTCTAGATACTCTGATAGATGTATCAAAGTCCCTATTTGCTAAATTGTGGTAGAGGTTTAGAACTACCAAAACTCTTTAGGTCCAACTTTATGTGGAATAAGTACTGCAAGAAAGAAATTCCAACAGTAGTAAAATTCAAAAAAGGATCACATGTCTGGAGGAAAATGTTAGAAGCAAGGGAGGAAGTAGAACATGAGATTTTATGGGAGATGAAAAGGGGATCTACAAATGTGTGGCATGAGAACTGGATAGGAGTAGGAGCATTATATCACGTTGTACCACCAGAATTTCCCATTAATGAAGAGTTACAAGAAGTAGCTAAGTTGAGAGAGGACGAGCAATGGAATGATCAACTTCTGGACCAGAATTTCCCTCAAGACATAGCAGAGCATATTAGAGGAGAGGTGCACTTTGATGATACAACAGATATTTGGGACATACCAAGATGGATGCCTACAACTACTGGTAAGTTCAGTGTTAGTAGTGCTTGGAGAATCTTAAGGCACAGGGAACAAATCAATCCGGAATTCGCTAAAATATGGACTAAAGGGTTGCCTTTCAAAATTTCTTTCTTCTTGTGGAGGGTTTGGAAAGGAAAAGTACCTACTGATGACTTATGGAGGAGAGGTGGTCATATGGTAGTGTCTAGATGTTGGTGTTGTATAGCACCACAGGAAGACTCTTTTCAACACTTATTTTTGACAAGTGAAACAGCAACTAAGGTGTGGAGGATATTCATGCAAGCTGCAGGTTTGGGGATAAACTTGGTTCAGGTTCATCAGGTAGTTAGGGCATGGTGGGATGCAAAATGTTGTCCTAAATTAAAACCTTTGTTTCAGGCAGCCCCAGCAGTAATTCTATGGGAACTTTGGAAGAGGAGGAATACAATGAAGTATAGGGGAACAATATCTTGTAGTAGAGTGATTCATGAGGTGAATAAAACATTATATTATCTTGCAATAGTTAGATATCCTTGGTCGCCTAGCATCCCTCTATTGTGGCCACAAATGATCAGATTTTTTGAGGGATACAGGCCATATATTGTTACAAAGAGAGTTGCATGGCAGCTACCTTATGATGGATGGTACAAGTGTAATACTGATGGTGCTTATAGGGGGAATCCGGGTCCCAGTTCTTATGGATTTTGTGTGAGAAACCATGAAGGAGATTTGGTGTTTGCTAAGGCTAAGGAGATAGGGGAGACAACTAATATTGTAGCTGAAGCAAAGGCAATTGTAGATAGATTGGTTTATTGTGTGGAAAGGCAACTTCACCCATTGATTATGGAGACTGATTCTCTTGTGATGAGGAAGATTATTGATGGTGAATGGGAGCCTCCATGGTGTATAGGGGCAGAAGTGAGAAGGATCAAGGACATAAAGAGTACATACAATGTACTCTTTCAGCATATGTTAAGAGAGGGCAACACAGTTGCAAATTTTTTAGCTAACCTTGTTTTCTCTTTTGCAGGTACAATTACATTTCAGTCTTTTCAAGAACTTCCATCTAAAGGAAAAGCTTTGATAAATATGGATAAAGCTCAAATTCCAAACCTTAGGATTAGAGTTGCAAAGAAGAAAGATCCAGACTTATGAATATTCTTGTCATAGTACTACCTAAAGCTCATGATATATGTTACTGGACATTGTTAAACAATCTACCAGTGGTATTAGCATGGCATCATGCTCATTCTGGGGGTTGTTTAGCTTTGTTCAGAATGTGTCACTTACAGGGCAAGGTAGTTAAGAAAGTAAACTCACATAGGAGAAGTATACATTCTGTTTCAAGTAAGAAAATTTTTGGTTTGTGTACAAGTTTGATGCTGTGTGGATTCTGCTGTATAGTTATAGGGTATTACTCAGTGGTATTAGTGTGTTTTCATGCTCATTCAGAGGAGACTCTATGGCTATATGGTAGAAAATCACAAGGAACATTGCAGATGGTAGCAGATAAGTATAGAGAAACATCTGATGAACAGTAGGGCTATATTCACAGCCTTATTTTGTAATCGTTTGCTTGAGTTGCTGTGCATTTTAAATCGTTGAAAAGATATTTTAAAGCAGCTTTTTGAGTCTAAAGGAGATCATCAAGGTCCAGGACACATACAGGAGGTTTTATACATGACTGGAGCAGTGCAGTATATGCATTGCATTTACAGATTCATGATCTTGTTTCTGTTAGCATTGTACAGGTTTTCTAATTTGTTCAAGCTAAGGATTCAAGTCTGGTCAGCATTTATATCAATTAGACAAGGCCTATACACTCATGATGCTGTAGATTCATGGTTCAGGCTTCACACAAGATTACTACATCTCTCCCTTCATCAAAATGTTTCATTATTTAGTGTTACTATATGATCATTATCCAGTGGCATTAGAGTGTTTACACTCTCATTCTGGAGGTGATAGTACAGTGCACAGGATATGCTGGATTAGGAGGCAATTAAGAATTTTGATATTCACTGTGGAATCTTGGAACACTATAGCAGTTTGGAGTCCTGAAGTCTTGTGGTGTATTGGTTTGGAATTCAATTTGGTCTTTGGAATGCATACTTTGGCGCCTGGTGAGAGTTTTTTAGGTGCTACTAGGTATTTGCCATTGTCATTTGAATTCACATACACATACAAGAGATGGATTCAAGCTGCAAGATATGGTGTAATAGCTAGCTCAGTTGATTGTTATTTTAGATCATTAGTAGTAGCTAGTAGTTTTATGCACTTTATAGATTATTTGGACATCTTGTATGTACTGGACCCTATTTTGGGATTTTACTTATATAGTAGCCACTAGGCAGCCTGCTTAGTGGAATATTTGCTAAAAGAGATATGAGGCTATGATTGCATGTCTAGAATTGGCTAAGAGCCTGGGGGCTGCGATAGTCGAAGCCATGTACGACTCCCTCCTCGTTGTTAACCAAGTCAATGGGACATTTGAAGTAAAAGAAGACTGGATGGGAAGATACTTGGATAAGTTTCAAGTGACATTGTATTAGTTCAAGGAATGGACACTACAACATGTACCCCGAGATCAGAATAATGAGGTCGATGCATTGGCTAATCTTGGGTCGTCAACCTACTACGATGAATTCAATTTCGGAGCGGTGGTGAAATTGATGAACTCGATGATAGAGGAAGGTCACCCTAAGGTAAACTCAACAAGCTTCACTTGGGATTAGAGAAACAAATACATAGACTACCTTCAGAAAGGGAAATTGCCATCGGATCCCAACGAATGAAGGGCCCTACGAACTAAGGATGCCAGGTTTAACTTGGTCGGAGGAAAACTATACCGAAGATCGTTATTCGGTCCGTTAGCGATATGCCTTGGTCTCGGGGAGACCGATTACCTGATGAGGGAAGTCCACGAGGGTACCATTCTGGAGTAGAATCATTGGTTCGAAAATTAATCAGGGCTGGTTATTACTGGAATGAGATGGAAAAGGATGCGAAAGACTTTGTTAAAAAGTGTGACGAATGTCAAAGGCACGCCCCGATGATCTACCAACCGGAGGAGATGCTTCACCCGGTCATTTACCCTTAGTCATTCATGAAATGAGGAATGGACATCGTGAGTCCTTTGTCGCGGGCACCCGGCAAAGCCCAATATATCTTACTTATGACCGATTACTTCTCCAAGTGGGTTGAAGCACAGGCGTTCGAGAAAGTTAGGGAAAAAGAGGTCTTCAACTTCATCTGGGATCATATAATATGTCGGTTTGAGATACCGACCGAGATCACGCATGACAACGAGAGGCAGTTCATTGGTGGCATGGTCAATAAGTTCTTCGAAGACCACAAAATCAAAATAATTCTATCGACACCTACCACCCAAGTACAAACGGTCAAGCAGAGTCAACAAACAAAACTATACTGCAGAACCTGAAGAAGAGATTGACCGACTCAAAACAAAAATGGAAAGAAATTTTGCACGAGGTCTTATGGGCATATCGAACAACTTCAAAGTCGAGTACAGGTACAACACCGTTCTCTCTAGTCTACGGCACAGAATCTTTGATTGCGGTGGAGGTAGGAGAATCAAGCTTAAGTTTCCAATATGCTACGGAGATGTCAAACGACGAGGCCTGTTGATACCCAATTATTCCCTATATATATTCAATATGCAAAAATACTTTCAAAATAGCATATATATGCATATATAAGCATGTCCAAGCATTTTTATTATTTTTTCCATAATTTTTAAGGGTTTTTAAATTGATTTATTTCCCTTTTTCATCCATAAAATCCCCAATAATTATTTCCAATATTATTATTTTGGTAATTCATCTATTGGATTCTCATATTTATGTCAAAATATGGCTGAGGTAATTTTTACATATTTTTACAATTTTATTTAGTATTTTTAAAGCTAAATTGCATATAATTGCAATATTAACCCTTTCAAGGTTTAAATAGGTTTTATATTTATAAAATGGGGTCCTGTATTTTTAAGTTATTAATTATATGTTATAAATCATTTTAGCTATTTTAAATTAATCTTCAGAAGCCATTTACTATTTCTTATAATTTAAAAGGGAAAAAATTGGCTATTTAAATAACAGCCCATTTGTATTTCAATTTTAGCCTAAATTGAACCCCAATTCCCCAGGCCAATTTTAATTTAAACCCGACCCTTACCCAATTAAATCCTACCTAAATCCGGATTCCCACCTACCCCTTTTAATCTAGGCCGTTGATCATTCAGATCAACGGCCACAATTGCCCCTTACCATTTTTAACCCCTAAACGACCCCTTATCCTAAATCATTACTCACCACCCGCCGCCCTTGAATCCCTTCCTCTCAAACTCTCTCTACAACATCACCTAAACCCTAGCTGCCGCCGCCCAAATCTACCCTAGTTCCCTTCAATCCCTACCTAATCCATGGACTCCCATGGCGGTTTGAGGCATGTACTCTTCTCCTATGTCTACTGGTTATCTATTTTCGTGATTCCATGGACAGATCTCGAAGAGATCTGGTACAGTCCATGCTCAACCTCTATCTCTAGTCTTTCCCGGCCACCCATGACCGTTCAAGTCAGATCCATGGCTTTTCCGGCTAGATCGGTAACCTTTCGAAATCTTTCTCACTTTTCTGGGTTCTCTGAAACCCTAGCTTTAAGAGCTTTTCGATTTTTCTTTCTGATCTGTCTTAGATCTATGCATGTTATGAACTTCTTAGTGTTTTCTCAAAGGTTCTTCGATTTTCTTTCAAAATAACTCTTCATTTTCAAATTAGGGTTTCCTAAACTTTTCTCCGATTTTCAGTGTGTTTTATGATTTTACTATGTTTAAACAGTTTGTCCATGTTTTCTGCTACCTGGTTCATCGTGTTAAAAACCCTAAGTGTTTTGGTTCTATCTGGGTTTCTGAAACTCTCTCTTTGTTTATAATATACGCATGTTTGGTTCGATTAAGTTCTTTGTGTTTGAATTTTTTTTCTTTCTTTTTTGACTTATCTGATTCTGAGTTCTTACCTTTTCAACTCAGCTCTGTCAAAACCCTAATTCCTTATAAATGTTTTCTTCACTTATTGCTATGAGTTTAAAGACTTTCTTGTTTCTGTGTGTTGATCTCCTTTACTTGTTACTATGGTTTCTTCATTTCTGATTTTATGTGACCACTTGACTTTGTTAACTACTGTGCTCCGAGCAGGTTTCTTTTACTACTGAATCATAGCCTACTCCTGCTACTACTATATGTTTGTGTTGCTTCTTTTGTCAACATGTTTGACCCTACATGTCTAATACGCCTGTTCATTCCTTACTATTTATATGTTGAAGTGCAGAATCGTGACCACTTCTTGATTGATCTTGCTTTCCTTAAGTGACAGTTTAATTGCAAGGTTTTCTTATAAACCCTAAATTTTACTCATTTGTTTAAATTGATTGATTCCCTTCCTTTAATTACTATGATGTTTTACCTTGAATCCTTTCCCAAAATTAAGTATATATTGTACTTAGACTCAATTATTTACCTTATACTTTTACTACCCCCTTATATGGCAAGAATCAATCTGTCTCAAATTGATTTCTTTCCTTAATTAACCCTGTTAGTATCCGTTTGAGCAGTAATCCCTTGATTAAAGGGAAGTACTTGTGTTGATTGATTCTGATTGTGATTATTTCCATGTCTGTGATAAAACCTTACTTGTTACCTTATTCTCTACTCATTTTTAAAGCTATAAATACCCCAATGTTTTCATTAGAAAAGGACACGAACAACCGAGTTCAAAACAAACACTTACGCATTCAAACTCTCCTTCTTTCTCTTCTACTTGTGCTACTGCTTTGTCTGGACGGCTGAAAGCCAAGGCTGGACTATGGAATTCTGATTGCTTTACTTTTTTTTTCCTGCACTTTGTTTCTTCAACTGGTATGTCCCTAGTTTAAATTCTGAAACTCAAACCTAGTTGTTCCCTTGTTGTCAATCACTGTCCCTTTCTGCAATGACTTAATGACTCATGTTTTTGCAGTTTTGTTCTCTTTTGTTCAAATGTAATTAGTATGTTTACTTGTTCCTGTTATGTCCTTCAACGAGCATGTCTCCTAATGTACTTGATTCATGACTAATTATGTGTTTTAATTTGGACCCTCTGTGTCCCCAACCCCTACTTCCCTGGTTGATACTCCTGAAACTGCACTGCTATTTGAACCTATTCTGCATGTGTTGTTATTGCCCCTATCCCCTTTCTCTTTCAAAAAACTGTTTTTCACTAAGCAATCCTTCTGCTGTTTTTACAAACTTATTTCAAACGTGCTATTTTCAAGATTGTTTTCCAACAATTTTTCTTTGAGTCTATGTCAATCACTTTCACTATACTCTTAGGTTATTAGGTTCTGCCCCTTTTGTGTGAGCATTGCTTTGGGACCCTTGAGCTCCCTCTGAACTTGGATGCATGAAAGCTGGCCTTTTTCGCACTGCATTTACTCTGTCTTAACCATAAAATCTGGGTGTGAGCACTGCCCGGGACTCCATGAGGTCCTTAGGGAACTCTGGAACACCCAAATATGAGGGAAAGCTAGAACAATATTAGCATTTGAGGTGGTTTATTACGTAACTCAGAGAGAAGTCAGAATCAGGCTTCCTATAGTTGTAACCTCTTATTTTCATTTCTGTTTATGTAATTCAATCACATGGTCTGTAATAATTTGTAAACAAGTACTGGGGTGGCTAGTGAAAGGGGATGGGAAAATATGCAGGCTATAATTGTTAAAGGATAGAAAGCATGTTATTAGGTTTATATTCCAAGGTGTGCAATAGAAATCATGTTTAGAATTCATACAATGCATTAAAACCCATGTTCTTAAGATTCATGCTTCCTGCTTCACCATCTCATTCATTAACCCATGCTTCGTATCCATCACTTAGAAATCCTGCTTCTAGGACGAATAAATGAAGCAAAAAACTATTACTCATGAAGTTGTTCCTTAATAATTCTGCAACTCTTTCATCTAGCAACCATGCCTTAAGAACTCTGTCATCTGGATGTGCATATTAGAAAACATGTTCTAGGATCCTGTTTGCATTTTGCTTAAAACGCCTAGTTAATTATCAACTCATGAAAAAGGTAGTAAAGTAACAATTTTCATACTGTGATGTTTTACAACAATCTCTGCAACTAGAACAGCATGCTCTTAGGGTAAAATAATCTCCAACTGTCTCAACAATTCTAAATAACTACTGCATATTGCTTTACGCCTAGGCAAGCCTTAGGTAATACCCTTAACTGGAACTGCATTTGTTTAACTATCAACTGTTAAAATCAGTAAGCAAACCTGATTCGGACTTCTTTCGGAGTCATGTGATAAATCTGGTTCTGATGTTATTACTCAAACACCCTTCTTTAAGATTTTAAATTCAGACCTTAATTGTGTATAAGTCATGCTGTCTATGTCCATAATCTGGGGAGGAATATCTGAACCTCCTATTCATTTTCTATATTTTCCCCCCTTTAAATGCAGTCCTACCTGTTTTATATGTCACCTTAGTATTTTGCCTTTAAACCTGAGGTCTGCCTAGAACCTCCTTCTTATAGGATAGGATTCCTAACCTCCGGGACTGATAGGAAGGGACGGGTAACAGCATGCACTAAGAATCGAGACCAAACCTCGCTTTAATTACCTTCATAGGTGGGAAAGGGTAAATATAGATATGATGACCGGTGCGCTAAGCCCCTTTCTAAGGAGTGATTACCGGGCATTGTACTCCATATTGCAGACAAACCTAGGACCCCTCTACACTCATAAGCATGATTAGATTATAACTCTTTTCAAAACCTTGCTTTTATTAATCGCTTTTCAAACGCTTGTGTATTTCTACCTAAATCCCCTACTATGTGATCCTTACTTATCTACTTGCTAATTGCACAAATTCTTAATCTGGTCGGGAACCACACTAGTGGATCCTGAGGGGTGCCAAACACCTTCCCCTTAGGATAATTTCAAGCCCTTACCCTATCTCTGGTTATCAAATGTAATTATAGATGAACCCAGAAGGTGCCCTAATGCACCTTTAAAATTGTTAGGTGGCGAATCTTCAAAACGTAATACCCGATTCGCAAAAAGAAATGAATCATTACACCTCCATGAATGTCGAAACCCGGACTCCGCTCCGCGGAGGGAAAAAGGAGGCGCGACAGCATGGCGACTCTGCTGGGGATTTTTTTTTGGGTTTTACCATTTCAGATTGTTCTTGTGAATTTGTACCCTCCCTTTTTGTGCAATTACTTATTTAATTTCTTTAAGCATTTAATTTCTTCATCAAAATGCAAAACCGACATATCTTTCCTGTTTCTTTCCTTTATTGCTGCTTTAAATTATAAAAACTGCTGTATTTATTGCTTTCTTAATGTGCAAATACATGTCAACATGCTTTTTAATTGTTGCATAATCATGCTCAACATCATACTCCACTCGTGCCAAACAAATACTATAGCAACGCTTAATGAGTGGTTGCGCTCTTCCTATATCATTACCCCCTAAATTCGGAAAGGAGTATTTGCGATAAAACTAGTCGATCAGCGGTGCAGTCGACAGTTCCGTGCCTTCCCCCTTGAGTTGTCCGCTCAAGGGTACCAGTCTAAAACCCCATAGAAACCTTACTCTGTTAAAATATGCATGCATCATGGTCAAACCTAGCCGGGTCAGTTATGTTGTCCACATAATGATCCTTTAAGATAGCCTTTCCCAAAGTCCACTGGGTTTCCCTAATACCCAAACGGACATCATCATGTTCTGTGCATTTATTTGGAGAATTAAATGCTTCATGCTAATTGTTGATGTTAAATATCGAGTCTGGCGGGGGTATGGGCCTAACCTTGTTTGCCTTGCAGAAAGATTAGGAACGAAGTCCCCAGATTCGGCATGGTCACCAACATCCACCCAAGATTGCTAAGCTGGTGGAGAGATCTACATTCGAGTGACCAAACCCTCGTCAGAAAATATTTGGGCAACTACCATCCCTCCTAGAGATTCAACCTAACAACATGATCATAGAAGTTGCTACATTGTTTTGGGATTGTGAGAGGGTCGTGTTCCGCTTTGGGGACATCGAGATGACACCTCTGCTAGGGGATATAGGAGGACTGGTCGGTCTAGTGTGGGAAACACCGGGTCTGCTAATGCCCGAGAACCGCACAGGCAGGGGTTTCTTCAAAATGATGGGTTTGAAGAAGAATGCAGAATTGACATGCCTACAGGAATCATACATCCCTTTTGACTACCTGTATGAAAGGTACGGTCACAGCAAATCCTACCGTACCTACCCTGACGAGTTTGCCATCACATCCTTGGGACACATCCATCACAGGGTTTTCGTCTTCATGTTTTGCTTCCTGGGTCTGATCGTGTTTCCGATGAAGAACGGGAGAATTCATACCAGGCTGGCTATGGTAACTAAGACCCTAATGGAGGGGATTGGCGGGCAAACATTCAGCATTGTACCCATGATCATCACAGACATATACCGAGCTTTAGAAAAGTGTCAACAAGGAGCAAAACACTTCGAAGGTTGCAATTTACTACTTCAACTATGGCTCATGGAACATCTCCAAAAGGGCGAATACCGACAAGAAATTCGGTGAAGGGATTGGGACGATCATATTGCTTTCCACCATCCAAAGCGAATTAATTACATCCCCGACATGTTCGCTCAGCCTGAGAATGCCAAAGGGTGGGTTGAGCTATTTGATAATCTGACCGAAGAACAGGTTCAATGGATGTTCGAGTGGTTTCCAACAGAGGAGTTCATCGCCCGATCCAGAGATGCACCTTTCCTGACACTAATTGGTCTAAGAGGAACATACTCTTACATCCCACTTCGAGTTATGAGGCAAGCTGGTAGGAAGCAAGTCATACCCAGTGTCGACAAGATGAGCCACTTCCGAGCTGACTTCCAAAATGATGATAGTCCCTACAAGTGCTAAGCCCAACACATGTGGCATTGCAAGATCGTAACGGGGAAAGACACCATCGAGCAAGACAGATATCATGCAGGTTGTACTCCCTTCTATTCAGGTTGGTTAGAAGACAATCATGATGGTCTAGGCCAGCCAGGGTTCGTTCGAGGTCATAGAATTATAGATGAAAGGGCTGAGGCACAAGTCAAGTAAAACCAGCTGCGCAAAAGGATCCGTGAATGCGAGAGCGAGCACCGCGAGATACAAGAATCCAACCAGAAGCTGATTGAGGAATGGAAAGACATGGCTATCAACGCCAACAAAAGGCTAGGATACTTGGAGCGAGGCATAGTAGAACTGGAAAGAAAGTTCCTCAAAAGAGTTGAAGATCGTCAAGAGGCTGAAGGGACCGAAGGTGGACATCTAGCGAGAGCGTACCTATTGCTGGGGCTTCGCGAGTTAGGGGAGTTGTTCGATGGAGCCAAGGATGCCGAATCTGGGGAAGTTCCATCTGGGAGCAAGTTGATAGGAGTTTATTTTTCGCTTTATAAATGTAATAAGGCCAATGGCCATTAGTGACTTTTATTTCTTGTTTATTTTGTGTCAATTTGGGATTCGTCTTATTTTTTATCAATAAAATGAGGCATTTAGGATTCTAAGTTCTCCAAATCAATCTGTCGCTACGCCTACCTCGGGCACAATGAGGCTCCCAAATTAGGACATGTTTTACATTCCTGCACTATGTGCTTAAATATTGCAATACTTTTTATGATCCTCACTGACTTGGTTACCTTGTGTTTTTGTTTTTATTATTCCCCTCCACAAAGGTTAGTTCGTGCACTCCGGCATCGTCATCTTATTCCACGAGATCCAAGGGCCCTCCACCCACTCCTCCTCTTAGTCCAGTTAAAAACAAGAACAAAGGCAAGATGGAAGATTTGAACAACATCAGGAAAGAGAATCCAACTGAACGGGTTGAGGCCACTGATGGCCATGGTATTAGGGTCCCTAACGAGAATGTGTCACAACTTGAGCAGAAGCTGTTGAAATTTCAGGAAGAGCTCGAACAGGTTCGGAATCTGGCAAGCCTGTCATTTTCCCTTAGCACCCCAGATGTCAACTTTCCCCCAACACTCAGAACCCCTACACCTCCTCAAAACATCCCAAAACAACAGAAACATCCCGCTCCTCACTATCCCATTGCTCCACCAAAGAACCAGTACAACACCTGCCATATCCCAAAAAACCCTTCACTACTCATCCCAGAACCTCAAAACTCCGCAAACGACCATTTCCACGCCCATACACCAGGTCACCATAACACCCCTATCTACGTGGAGACCATGCCACACTACACCCAACCTATCTCAAGCACACCTGAGTCTGATGAAAAGGATCGCTGATCAGGAACCTAGCTGAGAAGCTTAAGAAGTTGACTAGCCGGATTCAGGGCGTCGAGGGAAGCAAAGGAATTGAAGGGCTAAACTATGAGGATCTTTGCATACAGCCTGATGTCGAACTGCCCGGGGGGTACAAACCTCCTAAGTTCGAAATGTTTGATGGTACGGGCGATCCAAGGGTCCATATGAGGACATACTGCGACAAGTTGGTTGGAGTAGGGAAAGACGAGAGAATCCGCATGAAGCTGTTCATGAGAAGTTTGAAAGGAGATGCATTATCTTGGTATATCAGCCAAGATCCTAAGAAGTGGTCAAGCTGGGTAGGCATGGCATCTGACTTTATGGACATATTCAGGTTTAATATAGAGAACGCACCAGACGTGTTCTATATCCAGAATTTGAAGAAGAAGCCCACGGAGACCTTTCGCGAGTATGCTACTCGCTGGAGGTCCGAAGCTGCTAAGGTCAGACCTGCCTTAGAAGAGGAACAAATGAACAAGTTCTTTGTCCGGGCTCAAGACCCACAGTACTATGAACGGCTGATGATGATTGAGAACAACAAGTTCTCCGACATTATCGAATTGGGTGAAAGAATTGAAGAAGGTATCAAAAGCGGTATGGTTACAAACTTCGAGGCCTTACAAGCTACAAATAAGGCCTTACAGTCCGGTGGTGTGTCCAAGAGGAGGGACGTGGGGGCCGTGATGGTTGCACAAAGGACCAAGTCTCCCCTCAAATACCAAACATACCCAACACCTCCACTCATATATCAGCCAACTCCAAATTTCCAAGAACCCTCACCTTCGTACCAAGCTCCTCCACCGACTTATCAGTCATCTCCACCTCCTACATACCAACCTACCTCACCCAGATACTCCCAACCCGCTCATGTCTACCAAACCTATAATGCTCAACCATCCCAATATCAATCACCACCTGCACGCCAAAACTTCCCTAGACCTCGACCAAATTTTGATCGCAGGCCTCCAAAATAGTATACAACCATCGCCAAACCCATTGACCAACTGTATGAGAGACTCAAAGCTGGTGGTTATGTCACCCCCATCCCTACTGTAACCCCTGAGAATCCTTCTCAATGGGTTAACCCAAACAAATCCTGTGCATACCACTCCGTCATGAAAGGACACACCGTCAATGAATGTCGCTCCTTGAAAGACAAGATACAGTCTTTGATTGATAACAAGATCATTGTGGCAAAAGAACCCACTCCATACGTCCGCAACAACCCTCTGCCAGACCATAAGGGTGGAGGTATCCACATGATTGAACTAGAAGATGATTGGGATCCCGAGGTATCAATCGGATTGATCACAGAAGGTGATGACCCAAAGAAACCAACAATTACTCTCAATCCAATCACAGTCCAGATTCAACCGTCTAGGGATGCTGAGGTGAATATGTCTGTGCCGCTTGAGTTTGAAGCAACATCATCCGCAAAGACACTAGCACCAATTGAGGTTGAATTCGCGTCTCTGGCGAATACACCCGCACCATTTGAGGTTACAGTCTTTCCACCCGAGGCACATGTTCCGTTCGGAGTGAGGATAGCCACGCCAATCCCAGTAGCAATGTCAACCACACCGCCATTCTATACAAAAGCTATACCCTGGGACTATACAGCCGAGGCGAGAAGAAAAGGCAAGGTCAGGATTGAAGAAAATGTCGCAGCACGGGGTATGACAAGAACTGGTAGGGTCTATACCCCTGAACACCTAGCTGAGTCAAGCAAGCACGCCTCCAATCGGCCGCCCCTCATTGAGATAGGTTCGGATGACCTTTGGAGGAAGATACATGCCAAGGAATATTCAGTCATCGACCAGTTAAATAAGACGCCAGCACAAATATCCATTCTCTCTTTGCTGCAGAATTATGAGGCACACAAGAATGCTCTGTTAAAGGTGTTAAGTGAAGCATACGTACCAAGTAACATCACTGGCGGGGAAAAGGCTAATATTGTAGGGCAAGTTCTGGAAAGCCACAAGATCACCTTCCATAAGGACGAGCTGCTACCTGAAGGGCTGGGGCACAACAAGGCACTACACATCACCGTGCAATGCGAAGATTATTTTATCACCAAAATCCTGATCGTTGGAGGTTCCAGTCTTAACATCTGTTCCCTGGTAACACTCAAAAAACTGGGTAAAGGGTTGCACGAGATAAAAGACGGAGCAATCAATGTGAAAGCCTTCGATGGTTCTCAGAGGTCTACCATCGGTGAGATTATTCTATGCTTACAGTTGGGACCAACCTAGTTCGATGTCGATTTCCAGGTAATAGATGTACCAGCATCTTATAACTTGCTACTGGGACGGCCAAGGATCCATGCTGCTGGGGCCGTAGCGTCAACACTGCATCAGGCAGTAAAGTTCGAATGGAATCACCAGGAAGTGATCATTCATGGCGACGGTAGCAACCCTATATATAGTCGCCAGACCATTCCGATAATCGGGGGAAGAAGGAAGCTGGGTGGAGAAACTTACCACCACATCGAGCGGGTCAATGCTGTCGACAAAGACAAATGGTGGGATAACAAAATCGAGAGTATACTGAATTGGAGTGGGTACGAACCTAGCAAAGGGCTCAGCAAGAATCTCCAAGGAATCTCTAAACCCATAAAACTCAAGAAACATGGCACTACCTTCGGTTTGGGATATGACTACACCTGGGAGGAATTCAACAACTGGTCGGCACCATGGCGCGGTCCTTACTATCCACTAGAGCAGCCAATACCACATCTGGAGCAGACTTTCCAACAGGCTGACGTTACTTATGGGTCAGATGAAGAAGAAGCGCTTGCAGCAATGAAGAACTTGTTCTTAGATGACAGTGATATGGACTGTTGTGTCATTCTTGAGGAGGAGGGGGAGGAAGTCCCTTCCATACAGGCTATGAGTAGAGGGGCATATCTCCAGAACTGGACCATCAGGACAACCAGAGCCCGACGAGCCTCGGGGTAGCAAGGCTAAAACAAGCACTATTCACTATTTTATTTACTAAATGATTTTCTTTTCGCATTTTTCAATCTCGGCAATAAGACCTTCAATGTTCAAAACAATTATTCAATTTATCAAAAGCATGTTTGATTTTTCTTATGCTTTAATATCTATTGCTATCTCTCCTTACTTTACCAATACAGCATTACTATTACCTATCTTGATGAATCAATGACTGTGACATGCAATGAGACAATGCAACAAACGGATATTGATTCAGAAGAAGAAGAGATACCCGAGGAAATTATCAAAGAAGCTGAGAACTTTGAGAACAGACCTAAGTCCAAGTGGACGAGACCGAAATTGTCAACCTGGGAGATTCAAAAAACTTCATGGAAACACGAATCAGCATTCACCTATCACCGTCAGAAAAGGAAAAGTATACAGAGTTTCTGAAAGAATATGAGTACATATTCGCCTTGTCGTATGATGACATGACTGGTCTGAGTACGTCTGTTGTGGCTCACAAACTGCCAACCGATCCTACGTGTCCACGGTAAAGCAGAAGCTCAGAAAGTTCAAGCTTGATATGAGTTTGAATATCAAGGAAGAAGTCAACAAGCAGATCAAAGCTAAGGTTCTCAAGGTAGTGGAATACCCGACATGGTTAGCCAACATTGTGCCAGTGCCGAAGAAGGATAGGAAGGTCAAAGTCTGTGTCGACTACCGGGATCTCAACCGGGCCAGTCTGAAAGACGACTTCCCTTTGCCAAATATGCACATCCTGATCGACAATTGCGCCAAGCATGAGCTACAGTCATTCGTATATTGCTTCGCTGGCTATCATCAGATCTGGATGGATGAGGAAGATGTTGAGAAAACGGTTTTCATTACGCCATGGGGAGTGTACTGTTACAAGATGATGCCATTCGGCCTGAAGAATGTAGGGGCCACCTACATGAGGGCCATGACTACAATTTTCCATGACATGATACACAAGGAGATAGAGGTGTATGTGGACGATGTTATTATCAAGTCCAAGAAGGCCACTGACCACATGGAAGATCTGAGGAAGTTCTTCAATTGATTGCGGAGAAACAACCTGAAACTAAACCCTGCAAAGTGTGCATTTGGGGTTCCTGCTGGGAAATTGCTTGGATTTATTGTGAGCCACCGAGGAATAGAACTGGATCCATCGAAAGTCAAAGCCATTCAAGAACTACCACCACCAAAGAACAAGAAAGATGTGATGAGTTCCTTAGGGAGGATTAACTACATCATCCGATTCATAGCACAGTCTACAGTTATCTGTGAGCCAATCTTTAAGACGTTAAAAAAGGACGCCGCCACTAAATGGACCGAGGACTATCAGAAGGCCTTCGACAGAATCAAGGAGTACCTGTCAACACCACCAGTCTTAGTCCCGCCCGAGCCAGGTAGACCATTATTACTCTACCTTGCAGTGTTAGATGGAGCTTTCGGCTGTGTTCTGGGGCAAAATGATGAAACAGGGAGAAGGGAACAAGCCATTTATTATCTCAGCAAGAAGTTCACCCCGTACGAGGCCTGGTATTCTCTATTGGAACGCACCTGTTGTGCTTTGACTTGGCTAGCTCAGAAGCTGAGACATTACTTCTGTGCCTATTATACATATCTCATATCAAGAATAGATCCCTTGAAATACATCTTTCAGAAGCCCATGCCCACTGGCAAGCTAGCCAAGTGGCAAATCCTGTTGAGTGAGTTCAACATTGTTTACGTAACTCAGAAAGCGGTCAAGGGACAGGCACTGGCAGACCACCTTGCTGAAAACCCCGCGGATGGACGATAAGAACCTTTGAAAATGTATTTTCCTGATGAAGAGGTATCATTCATAGGAGAAGACATTGCAGAATCCTATGACGGTTGGAGAATGTTCTTCGATGGAGCAGCAAACTTCAAAGGAGTTCGCATAGGAGCAGTCCTAATATCAAAAACCGGTCAGCATTATCCAGTGTCCGCCAAACTCAGGTTCCCGTGCACCAACAATATGGCTGAGTATGAAGCCTGCATCTTAGGGCTCAAGATGGCCATTGACATGAACGTGCAAGAGTTGCTAGTGATTGGAGATTCAGATTTGCTTATACACCAGGTACGAGGAGAATGGGCAACCAAGAATTCCAAGATACTCCCGTATCTGCATCATGTACAAGAATTGAGAAAGAGGTTCACGAAGACAGAATTCCAGCATGTTCCCAGAGTCCAGAATGAGTTCGCCGATGCATTGGCCACCCTATCATCTATGATACAACATCCGGACAAGAATTTCATTGATCCCATTCCAGTGAAAATCCATAATCAGCCAGCTTACTATGCCCATGTTGAAGAGAAAGCAGACGAAAAGCCTTGGTTTCA
>NW_017674116.1:0-6778 GCF_001879085.1 Nicotiana attenuata | reverse complement strand
TCTACAAACCATAATACAAACCCTAATCCACCTAAAACATATGCAAATTTATTAAACCCTACTATCATAAATACGCCCATATAAATCCTAGCTATGTTACCATTGAAACCAGTTAAGTTCTTTCATGGAGAACCAATTGTGAAGTGGAAGAAACAAGAAGTGAAGCAATCATCGTACAACAAGGGCTTCAACTTGTAGTTTTGGGAAATTTTCGTATGGGAAGCCTGTTATTGGTGAATTACGTAAAGTGATTCCAATTCAATGTGAGATTAAGGGTCATTGTTCAGTTGGCTTGATTGAAGACAATCATATGTTAATTAGGCTGTCTTTATTGGAGGATTATGTTCGAGCACGCCAATGGAAATACACAATGACATGGGTTACAAGGTGTATGTAGAGTTGAAAAAAGAGAACAGAGAATTCGGGATGTATCCTTTGTGCATAACAACGATTGAAAAAGACTTGTATCCGGTGGTAGTTTCATTCAAGGCGATATTGTGCAAATAGACGAATTACTTCAAATCTGTAGCCTCACATACCACATCCCCTTCTTTGGCTACATTGTCATTACTATCTGTATCAGTATACCTCGTTGTAAGATTTTTGCGATTCTTGTTTTGTAATATACAATACAACAAATTGTATACTTGAAGTTGGTTGTTTGGTTGTACTTTCCCTTCTTTCTCAGATAGTAGAATATGACGTCAATATGTTATACACAAATTTAATTACATAGTGTTAGTACAATGAATCAAATTAAGAAAAAGAAACTGAAAATGATAAGTGAAAACTCAGTTTAATACATCACACATATTCAGTTAAATACATACGTTATTTACAAATAATGAGATCTTTTAAAATACATCTGAATACAGTTAAATACAGCAGTTATTCAAGAATAATGAGGCCATTAAATAGATCATACAGATTCAGTTAAATACATCTGTTATTTACAACTACTGAGTAGTGTTAAAATACGTCTGAATATAATTAAATACGACAGATGTAAAAGATACATCTGAGTACAATTGAAAACATAAAAGTAATGTAAGACAAATTTGTGTGAGAGCTTAATTTGTGAATTATACAATTAGAGAAATCAATACTAAAGAAATGAATTATAGTGGAGTTGGAAGGGGTAAAACTTACGTTGTCATCCCATAGTTTACCGTCAAACGATAAAAGGTAAAACCNATGTAGACCTAGCAACTCAAAATGGGACTAGACCTAGTTGTGCTAAGGTAAAGGTGGAAGTGAATTTGCTAGGTAATTTCCCTAAACGTATTAAGATTGTTGAAGAAGCTGATGAATCTGGGCCAGAAGAGTTCAAATGGATCAGGATTAAGTATGATTATATGCCTAAATATTGCAAGCCTTGCAAGAAACAAGGGCATAGTGAGGCAGAATGTTGGGTAATTCATCCTGAGTTACACAAGAGATTTGACAAAGATGTTGAGGATCAAGGCAAGGAGAAGACATTCGTATGGGAGGCCTGTTATTGGTGAATTACGTAAAGTGATTCCATTTCAATGTGAGATTAAGGGTCATTGTTCAGTTGGCTTGATTGAAGACAATCATGTGTTAATTAGGCTGTCTTTATTGGAGGATTATGTTCATCTTCTCTCAAAGCCAGCTTTTTATTTAAAGGCTCAATCAGACATGTAGCAGATGTGTCGTACAAAATGGAATCCATGGTGGACACCTGATGAAGAGACACCAATTGCCATAGGGTGGATTAGTTTTCTAGAACATCTTCCAAATTTCTTTGGTAAGGAATGTGTATTTTCATTAGCTCGTGCAGTTGGTAATCCATTATATGTAGACCTAGCAACTCAAAATGGGACTAGACCTAGTTGTGCTAAGGTAAAGGTGGAAGTGAATTTGCTAGGTAATTTCCCTAAACGTATTAAGATTGTTGAAGAAGCTGATGAATCTGGGCCAGAAGAGTTCAAATGGATCAGGATTAAGTATGATTATATGCCTAAATATTGCAAGCCTTGCAAGAAACAAGGGCATATTGAGGTAGAATGTTGGGTAATTCATCCTGAGTTACACAAGAGATTTGACGAAGATGTTGAGGATCAAGGCAAGGAGAAGATAGTTGTGGTGAGTACTGAAGCAATTGGTACAACTACAAATTCAACAAAGGTTCTATCAAGTGGAAAGGTGGTTGGTAAGCCTGCTACTAACCATGCGAAGCAAGAATGGATACAAGCCAGGAAGAACAAATACCAACGGATAATAGGGGTCACATTGTTGATAATAAACAAAGTAAGGAAGCTGACAAGGGTAAAGGGAAGGCCAAACTTGATGAGGTAGTAACCAAGAACAAGTTTAATTCATTAGAGGTTGAGGAAGTTCATCAACATATTCTACAAATTACTGAAGGCAAAGGTGAGGATCATAGCAATGGTAAGGAGAAGGAACATGGGGAAAATCAATCAATGAAGGGCTATGAGAAGGAAAAAGAAGGTACTACCGGAGCTTCAAGCCCTAATCCTACTAATACTAAAATAGCGGGAGAAAGTAATCAACAAGAACATAAGCGTGTGAAGAAGGAAGTAGTGAAGAAAGTGTTGGAAGATCAGCATAATGGGAACTTAGCTAAGGCTAATCCTATTGTTCCTAGTGATCAAAGTACTGACGAACAGGCTAATAAGGAATCCACAATCGACTAGGTTCATAGAAGGTTTGGAACTAGCAAAGATGAGCTAAGGCAACTCAATGTGACTACAAACCAATCATGTCAAGATATGTCCTCTCAAACATTTGCAGATTATGGGCAGCTTGAGAACCTTGATGAGATAAACTCAACAAAGGCTGTTAGGAGTGATGCAATTGAGGTAGAGGATGATCAAATAGGCACGACAAAGACAACAAGAGACAAAGTGAGGGATAACAGCCCACCTAGCAATAGGCTGGCGATGCCAGGCCTAAAGCCAGGCTCCCCAAGCGTTAGATTGGCGACGCCAGGCCTAAAGCCAGGTACCCCAGGCGTTAGGCTGGCGATGCCAGGCCTGGCGCCAGGGTCACCTGATGAAGCAATGATAGTTAATCTTGTCACTAGTGCAACTGGCAAGATTTTGGCACATGACGATGGTGTTTCGATGTATGCACTGGAGAACAAAATTGATGATAATGTGAAGGTTAGGGATCATACAGTAGGATCGGAGAATAACAGTGAAAAGAATGATAAGCATGCAATTGTTCCAAGAGCATCCGGGGAAATAGAGGAAGTGCCTATGGAATATGTCACTGATCAAATTATGCAGCTGCAACTTAATGTTCCACTGAAGACTCCACTTCAACATCTACATGATTTAGTGACACAAAATGTGGCACCAATTGATGAAGACATAATGAGACAAAATCCTATGGAGGATGAGGGAGATGATGAATAAACAGAAGAAAATTTCAAACAGGTGGCTAGGGATGGGGATCTATCACCTATAACTAGTGCTAAAGGAGGCAAGAAAACTAAGAAGAATCAGAATAAAGAGTTAGAACAACCTTTAAGAATTATGCCCAGGAGGGCTGATTCTCTATCTAAATGATGATTAGGACATTAATATGAAACATAAGGTCTGTGAATACACATCAGGCCTTTCCTAGGGTGATCAACATGAATAGGGAGCATAACTTTTGTGTAGTTGCATTGATGGAACCTTTTCAAAAGAAGAGATTCATTGATAGATATAGAAGAAGGTTAATTGTGGAGACGGCTTATGCAAATATTAATGGGCAAATATGGTTGTTCTTTGATGCAGTTGTGGAATGGAAATTAGTGGAGGATACTGAGCAACATATGGTTGTGAGAGTGCTTCACCATGACCTAAGGCAGCACATGATGATGACACTTGTTTATGCAAAATGTTCAGCAACTGAGATGTTGGAATTATGAGATCACATGTATTACTTAGCAAGTGATATGAAATTGCCATGGTTGGTAGGAGGGGATTTCAATGTGATATTACATGAAGATGAGAAAATAAGAGGACTACCAGTACACCCGCCTAAATATGAGGATTTTGTATTTTGTGTAAATTCTTGTGGTTTGTTCGAGCAAGGATTCGAAAGAAGTCCATTTATATGGTGGAATGGGAGATCCAATGCTGCGTGTATATTCAAAAGATTGGATAGGATATTTGTGAATTTTCCATTTGAAAACATGTTGCCAGCTATTGAAGTTGAACATCTAATCAGAACTGGATCAGATCATGCACCATTGGTAATGTCATGTGGGGAGCAGACCACCAATTTTGTCAAGCCTTTCAGGTTCTTGAACTTTTGGACTAAACATACTGCATTTATGGATGTGGTGAGGCAGAATTGGGAAGTTGATTTCATAAGGGATCCGTTTTTTATGTTCAAGCAGAAGCTCAGGAGGGTGAAGGAAGCACTGTCAAAATGGAGTAGGGAAACATTTGGTGATATCTTCAAGCAATTGGCTATTTTGGATGACATTATTAGGGTAAAAGAGATGTTGTTTGAAGAAGAGCCTTCAATTGAAAACAGGATTCTGCTTCAAAAGGCACAATCTGAATTGAAGAAATACTTGAGTATTGAGGAGCAGTATTGGAAGCAAAAAGCTGGGATGACTTGGTTTGCTGAAGGAGATAGGAATACATGTTTCTTTCACAATCATGTCAATGGCAAAAGAAAGAAATTACAACTAAAGAGGATCGAAATTGGAAGTGGGGTATGGATTGAAGACCAGGAGCAATTGGCTACAGCTGCAGTGGACTTTTATCAAGAACATGTCACAAATGAAGGTGATCCATCTGACTTTTCCTTGCTCAATAATGTACCTTCGATTGTCATTATGGAACAAAATTTGGAACTTAGTAGATTGCTAACAATTGAAGAGGTAAGGATAGCAGTTTTTGAGCTTAGTGGGGAGAGTGCTAGTGGTATAGATGGATTCACTGGCCTATTTTATCAAACATGCTGGGATGTTATTGGTGCTGATATATACAACATGGTGCTTCACTTCTATGGAGGAGCTGCACTGCCTAAATCCATCACTCACACCAATCTACTGTTGGTGCCTAAGAAACCTAGAGTTGAGACCTTTTCTGACTTAAGACGTATTAGCTTGAGCAACTTCATTAACAAGGTATTGTCTAGAGTGTTACATGATAGATTGGAAATTTTTTTGCCTTCTCTAATATCTCCTAATCAGTCAGGATTTATGAAGGGTAGGAGTATATTTGAGAACATCTTATTGACTCAATAAATTGTCACTGACATAAGTTAAGGGGAAAGCCAGCTAATGTGGTGATCAAGCTTGATATGGTAAGGCTTATGATAGGGTTTCATTGAAGTACTTATTGCATGTACTTAGGAGGGTGGGATTTCCTGAGCACTTCATTAACATGGTGTGGAACTTGATGTCAAATAACTATTATTCAGTATTGGTGAATAGGCAGTCATCAGGGTTTTTTAAGTCTACAAGGGGTGGGAAGCAAGGGGATCCTCTATCACCAGCATTGTTCATTCTGTCAGCTGAGGTACTTTCCAGATCTTTGAATAAGTTATTTGAAGACAGGTCATTTGTGGGATTTGGAATGCCTAAGTGTTCTGATCCTTTAAACCACTTGGCATATGCTGATGATACTATAATCTTTGCTTCTGCTCATCCTCCATCCTTGAGCAAGTTTATGGCAGTGTTGGGGAACTATGAGAAGATATCAGGCCGGATGATCAACAAAGATAAGAGTCCATACTACATGTATTCCAGGATTTCTAATGGATTGTGTCCGGTGGTTGGAGCTGTTACAGAATTTGCAAAAGGTAAATTCCCCTTCACATATCTAGGTTGTCCTGTTTTCTACAGTAGAATGAGAAAGGAATATTATGAAGATCTTATAAAGAAAGTAAAGGCTAAATTGCATTCATGGAAAGGAAAGTTGTTGTCATTTGGAGGAAAGGCAACACTCATTACTAGTGTGTTGCAATGTATGCCAGTCCACATGTTATCAGTCCTGCATCCACCAAAAAATGTCCTGGAGCATCTTCATAAGATTTTTGCTAGATTATTTTGGAGCACAAAGGAAGAAGGGAGAAGCATACATTGGGCCTCATGGCAAAATCTTTGCCTTCCTAAAGTGGAAGGAGGCCTAGGTTTTAGGTCCTTACATGATGTGTCGAGGGCATTGTTTGCTAAACTATGGTGGAGGTTTAGGAACACAAAATCTTTGTGGTCTAATTTCATGTGGAATAAGTATTGCAAGAAGGAGATACCAACGGTGGTGCAGTTTAGAAGGGGGTCTAATGTTTGGAGAAAAATGCTGAATGCTAGGGAAGAAGTAGAACAATAGATCCTATGGAAATTGAAGAGTGGAACAACTAATATTTGGCATGAAAATTGGACTGGATTGGGTGCACTTTATCATGTATTACCTGAGGACTTTCCAATCAATGAAGATCTTCAAGACATGGCAGAATTACGGCAAGGTGAAACATGGGATGATCAACTGCTAGATCAAACCTTCAATGAGGAAATTGCAGAACATATAAGGCTAAATGTACATTATGAAGGCAGTGAGGGATACTGGGATAGGCCATACTGGATGCAAACTCCTTCGGGCAAGTTTAGTGTTAGCAGTGCTTGGCAAATATTAAGGCATAAAGCTGATCCTAATCAGGAATTCAAGTTAATGTGGATTAAAGGCATACCATTTAAGATATCCTTCTTCTTATGGAGATTGTGGAGGAAGAAAATAGCCACTGATGACATATGGAGGAGGCAAGGGCAAATGGTGATGTCTAGGTGTTG
>NW_017674115.1:79601-108242 GCF_001879085.1 Nicotiana attenuata | reverse complement strand
ACGCGACCCCCATGTCGCGAACGCGAAAGGCAAATTTGTCCAGCGATTTTAAATACCCAAAACAGAACCCATTTCGGGATTTTTCCCCATTTCACGAAAACCTTTCTTCTCCACAACCTTGTAACGATCCTTGGAGCATTTCTTCACCAAATATTCTTGGGTAAGTATTACCTAACTCATTTTCTTCATTTTCTATCATCATCCAATGAAATCCTAGGCCTAGAACATGTAATCTAGGGTTGAAATTGGGGGAAATGGGTAGTGTTAGGGCTTTTCGATTTTCTTGAATTTAGACCTCATTTTGGGGTCGAATTTGAAAACAAATTGTATATTCGGGCTCGTGGGGGAATGGGTAACATGGAATTGGTTCGAACCTCGTGTTTTGACCAAGCGGGCCCGGGAGCGATTTTGGAATTTTTAGAAGAGAGCTTGGAAATTCATATTTAAGTATTGGGTTTAGTTTGTTTAGCTATTATTAATATTGTAAAGTCATTATTTCATAGATTTGACTGAGTTGGAGCCGAATTCGAGGGGTAAAGCTATACTAGAGGCTTGAGTTGAGTTTGGAGCATTCGAGGTAAGTGTTCGATCTAACTTTGGCTTGAGGGAATAGGATTAGAGTATTATTTTCTAATTGCTAAATGTTGAGTACGGTGTATAGGCATGGTGACGAGTATCTATACACCGGTGTCTAGCATGACCGTGAGACCTTATTTGTGCTTATTTGGGATTCGGTAGTGATTCTTCCTTGTTAATTGGTGGTTTTTATATGATATGGAAGGAATGAGAAGGAAATATGATTTGTGAACTCCTTGGAGCGTTGGCTCGATTTTTGACCTGATTATAAAGTAAGGAATCAACGTAGTAAAAAGGGATGTGATTATCTCCCCCGCCGGGATGTTTGAACATATTGTTGTTGCTCCCTTGCCGGGATTTAGTTGTTTTGCTTGGTTCTCCCTTGCCGGGATATTTAATGTTGTTTGTCTATCCCCTCGCCCTGTTGTTTGTGATTGTTGTTTGGGTGAGGAAGAGTGATATGCACGAAGGGTCATTCCGTGCCATGTTTTGATTATTTATGCACGAAGGAACATTCCGTGCTCTGATTTGATTACAATTGCACGAGGATCATTCCGTGCCATGATATGAGAGTTATGTGAGGGAAAGCACGAAGGTTGATGCCGTGCACTTTATTTGATTGTTTTGGTGAGTACGAGAGTAAAAGCACGAAGGGTGATGTCGTGCACTTGTCTTTGATTTTCCTGATGTTTTTGCTGATAATTGAGTTACGTTGTCCTCTACTTCTATTTATTGATTTTCTTGTTGTTATCGGTTCAAGTGCATTAGTTGTCTTATTCCGCTATTACTGAGTTTCTTTATGTTGGCATTTTTCTTTATTGTGTTACTTGTCATTACTTGTTTTCTTCGGTGAGTCATAATTATTGTGTACTTGTTGTCTTATGAATTCGTATAAATTGTTGCGTTGTATGGAGTAAATTTCATTGGAAGAACTGTTGATATTATAAAATGGGATCGTGTGGCACGCCGACCACTTATATATTATAAAATGGGATCGTGGGCACGCCGACCACTTATATATTATAAGATGGGATCGTGTGGCACGCCGTCCACGTAATCTGTGTTGGAAGAAACCAGTTGTGATTTTTCCTTATGTACTCCTACCGTTCTATTTTTATCCGTTATCCCCAAAAGCATGTTTTTTCCTCTCCCAGTCTTGATTATTATTTTTCGCTGTTATTTTTGTAGTACTTGTACACATATATATCTGCACAGGTTGATTGGTGGTCCTGTCTAGCCTCGTCACTACTTCGCCGGGGTTAGGCCAGGCACTTACCAGCACATGGGGTCGGTTGTGCTGATGCTACACTTCTGTGCTCTTTTGCACAGATCACGGTACCGGAGCGGCTTTTGGACCACATCAGTAGTTGATTGGGAGCTGGCATCAGTCCAGGGACTTTCGAGGTAGCCTAGCTGGCGTTCGCAGGCCGGGGTCCCATCCCATGTTTTTAGTTTGTTTTCCTTGTACCGAGACAAACATTGGTGTATTTCTATTCTGACTTGTTTTTAGCACTCTTTAGTAGTTCGTGAGTAAGCGACACCAGTCTTGGGTAAAGAAATGTTAATTTCCGCAAATTTTTGGGTTTTCAGTTATTTAAGTTCTAAAGACTTCCGCTTTTATATTAACTGTCTCGTTGATCCTTATATTTGTTGATGATGTTAAGAGTAATATTAAATCAATTGGCTTGCCTAGCTCCTATTAGTAGGCGCCATCACGACTCCCGATGGTGGGAAATCCGGGTTGTGACACAATATCAATATCATACCGCTGCGGCATGCAGCCCGATCCCATGCTCAGTCCAAAATCACATAAGCCCCTCGGGCACAATCATATAGAAATATTCAGCCCAAACTTCATTAAAAATATTAATTAAGTTTCAAGTTTAAGAAAAAGTCATTGAGTTTGCAAAAACAGTATTAAATACCAGGACTGAGTTCAATGATATGTAAAAAAAATGGTAAGAAACCAGTAATAACAATCCCTGAAGGATTCAATCAATTGGCACGAAGCCCAAATATGGCAATCAGCTCAATTTAAATGATAATAAGTGAATTTTAGTCAAATAGCAGTATATTCATCTACCGGGACGGACCAGGTCACAATCCCCAACGGTGCTCTACCCCACGCTCGCTAACCGGCGTGCAAGTCACCTCAATATAGCACTACGATGTGCAAATACGGGGTTTCAAACCCTCAGAACATCATTTACATCTATTACTCACCTCAAGCCGGCCAAAATCCTAGCTTGCTATGCCCTTGCCTCTCAAATCGACCTCATCGTGCGTCGAATCTGATCAAAACCACAACGAATACGTCACAATATGCCAATGGAACAATACCCAATCGAAAACAATTGAAAAATAGCAAAAATTTCGAAATTAGCAAAACCCGAGCCCCGGGCCCACTTCTCAAAAATCAGAAAATTTATCATCAACGGACTCCTTATCTCGTCACGAGTCTATACATATAAAGATTACCAAAATCGGAGTCCAAATGACCCCTCAAATCCCCATCTTAACTCTCTTAAGTTTCAAGCCCTAACCTCCATTCTAACTCCTTAATTCCTTAGTTTTTCAGTCTAAATTCATGTAATAACACCTTAGAATTGTGTTTTAGACTCAGAAATCCTTACCTCAAAGAAGTCCCTTGATTTCTCTCTTCCAACTTGCCCAAATTCTCCAAGTCCGAAGTGAAAATATGAAACCCTTCAAAAATTCGCGAAGATGAAATTTAATAACACTGCTCAATCATTTCCGCATCTGCGGCTCCATGGCCGCATCTGCGGCTCCCGCTTTTGCGGTCAATTCACCGCTTCTGCGGAAATATCCGCTTCTGCGGTTGAACATCCGCTCCTGCGCCTTCCGCTTCTGTGGACGAAATCTCGCATCTGCGGATCCCCCATAAAAGCTCAAATACCGCATCTGCGGTCCTCCTGTCGCATCTGCGACTCCGTAGATGCGGTCACCAATTCTGCACCTGCGGTCCCTGCCGCTTCTGCGGTTCTCCCCTCGCTTCTGCGGTCCCATCGCAGAAGCGAAAATACCAGAAGCAGCTGCAATTTCTTAAGTTCACAAACCAAAACTTCCCGTTAACCATCCGAAATCACCCCGAGGCCCCCGGGACCTCAACCAAAAGCACCCACACCTCCTATAACATCATTCAAACTTGTTCCAATCATAAAAGCACCTCAAGCAACACTAAAACCATCATTTCTCATCGAATTCAAGCCTAAGTTCTTTAAAAACTTCCGAAATACGCATTCGATCAAAAACCTAACCAAATCACCTCCAAATGGCTTGAAATTTTGCACACACATCCCAAATCACCTAACGGAGCTACAGCAACTTTCGGAATTTCATTCCGACCCTCGGATCAAAATCTCACCTATCAACCGGAATTCGCCAAAATACTAACTTCACCAATTCAAGCCTAATTCTACCCCGGACCTCCAAAATCACTTCCGGTCACACTCCTAAGTCACAAACCAACCTCCGAAGCTAACCGAATCACCGAAATTCACATCCGAGCCCTCTAACGCATAAGTCAACATCCGGTTGACTTTTCCAAAACAAACCTTCCTTAAAGAGACTAAGTGTCTCATTTCCTTCTAAAACCAATCCAAATCAACTTGTTCACACAAGACTCTTATAATGAAGCATAAGGAAGCAGAAAATGGGGAAAACGGGGCGGTAACTCACGTGACGACGGGTCGGTTCGTCACAGATCTATCGTCAAAGCATAATCCTAATATAGAGATTTTACAAGATAGACTGCTACAAAATTCTGCTCCCTAAAATTAAGGATGATCTTCGGGTATGCCAATTGCTGCGTCGTCATTGACCTGCAATCATGAATGATTTGAGAATGATTAGGGTAATTGCCATTTAATTATTCAACTATCTCAATATCAATTTTGAGCAAGAGTAGGTTTCTATTTTTACTACTTTATATTATGTACATATCCATATATTTATTACAGTATGTTATACAAAATAAAGCATTAGAGAGCTATATAGTATATTGACGTGCAAGATTTGTAAGATCATAAAATATTTATTATGTAAAATACCGTAATACTGACTGGACCACATAAAGTCTTGATTTTAGCTAGTCTTAATAGAACAAGTCATATATATTTAACGTAGAGAGGAATTTAAATCTTGTATTCTTCTTAATTGGTTGATCGTTTGCTGAAATAAAAGGAAACAATGTTCGATTAAGAATAATCTATAAGTTGAAATTAAATTTACAGAGAATGGGCCTTCGAATTCAAGGTGATGTAGGCATGAAAAGCTTTCAGGGCTTTATAAGCTAAAATAATGCCGATATTATAAGTTGCAATTATTATCATGTCAATACGATTTATAAATGTTAGTCAATACATAATTTAAATCTCAAAAAGCAAAAAAGTTCACATAAATTGGAACGGAGAAAATAAAAGCTATTACAGAACATAGTACTACTTGAGCACATGAGTTTCCAAGTCGAGTCAAATAGTTATAAGTTCCATACGAACATTTCTAATAAAATTAGACAATTGATACCCGCGCGCAGCTCGGGCCCAAGCTCATAAATATCCTGAGACATAATTTCATAGTGGTGTATAATATGAGACATAATTTCGTAGTGGTGTATTATGGCTTGAGCAGATTGCTGGAATATTGATTTCGCAAAATAATACAGGCTTGACTTATGGTCATATCTTCTTTTCGGCCATATTTTCTCTTTTGAACAAACATAGTCCTAGTGCAACAAAACATCGATGTTTATAAACATATACCAAGGCACAAAATACAGTGTCAACAATATCTACAAACATCCAAATACAAAATACATTGTTGGCTAGGAAAAATGCGTGTGAACACCACCATGCTCCTCCGTATTTCACTGCTTCTAGTCGTTTCTCCTGCAATGTTTTATAAATGATACAGCTTACTACAAAAAAAAGAAAAAAAAGAAGAAGGGTTAATATATAGTTGTTTCTAATGTAACATATTTAATTTCCAGTATTGAAAGAAAATAAACAGGACAAATAAACCATCAGGATTCAGAATTAATTTAAACTTTATGGTTAAGCCTTTAGTTGTTAGCATTTAACGCATTGTATTTCAGGTTATGGGCTCATACCTACAACTTATTACAATTTTAGTGAATTTTTACACATATATCTATAGTCCGTATCGGAAAAGCTGGGTTCAGATGAAGCAGGTATAGTACATTAGGGCTGGGCATATATCAGGTATAACCGATAGCCCGAACCGATAAAATGCTATTGAGTTATGGATATCGGGTTACTGGATAAATAGTTCGATAACAGTTTAACGTTATTTGACTATTGGGTTATCGGTTCGGGTCTCGGTTTGTCCAATTTTATTAACGGTTTAACCGATAGCCCAATAAGCTTTAACAAAATTATAATTTTACCCATTAAGTATATAAAACAACTTTATGGTTCCATTCTCTCAATTCTCTCGGCAGTTACTCTTCATCTTCAGACCTTATTCCTTAGAGTAAGTTTCGTTAAGATTAGTAGTTCTATACTTTAAAGAATTAATTGTTTAGATTTTTAATTTTTCTATTTATTTCTTTTGTTGCACTAATTCATTAGTATTTACAAGATTAAGAATTTATTATTTCCCTATTATTATGCCCGCAATGAGATAGTTAATAAGATTAGATTGTTGAATGTCTTATTCCTTGCTCCTACTAACTTATAAATCTGAAAATTCAGATCATTCATTGGGATTTTTAAATGCAAAGTAAGTGTTCTTTTCTAAAGTTAAAATTTAATCCATCTTTTCTTATGAGCAAAAGTTCAGTTCCTTTCTCTTAACAATATGAACGATTTTTATAATAAATGAAAATTTTGAATATTTTTTATTCTTATTGGGTAAACCGATAACCGAACCGATAAGGATCGATAACCGACAAACCAATACCCGATAACCGATATCTTATCGGTTCAGTTACCGGTTTAGCATATTTATAAACCGATAACCGATATGCCGAACAGATAACATTCACAACCGAACCAAACCGCCCGATGCCCACGCCTGCAGTACATTGCATCCACCTCTGGTCCAACCTACAGTCATCTTGTAATTAATTTTCTACCAAAGTTGAGAGCTATGCTTAATCCATTCTATCAAGTGCTACCGCATATCTGAAATCATCTCGAACTTAAATTGTTACTTCTGGATCCATAGTAGCTTATCCATATACTCGCCAATCAACATACATATGACTAAAAGATCAAAAAAAAAAATTGTCACGACCCCAGTTCGCCCTCCGTGAACATATCGTGATGACACCTAGTCCCTACGACTAGATAAGCCTAACAAAGCGAAAATAACATAAATTGCGGAAACAAATAATTAAACTAAACAAAGGTAACTGTATATAAATGCCGCTCGGCATATACAACCCAATAATGCGGAAGTCTACAATATCATCCCAAAACCCGAAAACCCGCGGGAACACAAGCTAGCGGAAAGTAATACACGGCTCTAATTCCAGAATGTCTAAAGCAAATGTACGAAAGGAAAAGCTAACTGCTAAAGCTAGAATAAGATAGACACTCCTGGCCTGCGGACGCGGTAGATATACCTCGAAGTCTCTGCTAGATCTCTCCGCCTCGAGAGTGATACGCCTGGGATGAAGTACCTGAATCTGCACATGAAAGACATGCGCAGAAGGGGCATGAGTACACCACAGCGGTACTCAGTAAGTGCCAAGTCTAACCTCGGTTGGGTAGTGGCGAGGAAGGTCAGGGCCCTATTGAGAATAAGTATAATAATAAATCTTGCAACAACATGAAATAAACGGAAGTAATGAGTACAGCTATGAAATAAGACAGGTTATACAAGGCAACAATTAACACTCAGAGAATAAGACAACACAAAGTAAAACAGCTCAATACCAATACCAACAACGAGGATCTCCCAGGATACCGTCTTGTAGTCCTTTTTATCAACTGTCCAAGGAGCTCCCGGGATACCGTCCCGTAGTCCATCATATGAGTATATCCGAAGGATCTCCCGGGATACCGTCCCGTAGTCCAGCTATCAAGGTGCAGGGGGATCTATCGGGAATTTAACCCGCAGTCTCAAAGTAAATGTGCAGGGGGATCTACCGGGAATCTAACCCGTAGTCCCAAAGTAAACAAACAAGGGGGGAGCTACCGGAATCCCACATCCGTAGTCCCAATATAAATACGCAGTCACAACACAAGGAATATTCAGAAATGAAGCTCAAAAATACAAGGCAACTGGTAATTCTAGCCTAACATGCTTCACGTAGTGCAAACAAGGCAACTTGAACAAATAGACAATTTAGAACAACTAAGCATGTTTTCCTAGCTAACACAATCTATAATTGCAATTAAAATAAAGCAGATAAGAAAGAAACTCAGTCTAAATATTTAAAGTAAAATCGGATTTTTCAACAATTAGCTCAAGTACGCGCTCGTCACCTCACGTACAAGGCATTCAATTACCAAATATCATATCCTAAGGGGAAAGGTCCCCCACACAAGGTTAGACAAGCCACTTACCTCGAACCGGCTCCAAAATCAACTCGAAATCACACTTTTGCCACGAGTATCCGACTCCAAATGGCCCAAATATATTCAATTCTATTACATATCGTAAATAACATCTCAAGCAACTGATTCTACTACTAAGACGTGAAATTAGGTAAAATGACCAAAACGCCCCTCAGGCCAACGTCTTGGAACCGGATAATTTTCATATTTTCAGAACCCTCGTACTCTCACGAGTCTAAGCATATAAAAATCCCAAATCGGAGGTCAAACACCCACCCAAAACTCAATAGTTTGGTCTATGAAATTTTCCCCATTTTTCATTCAAAAATCCGAAATTAAAGAGGAATTCGTGATTAGATTAGTGGGTTTTAAGCATAAGGGAGTAGAGAATCGTTACCTAGTAGTTGCCCTCGAAAAACCTTAGAAATTTCTCCCAAATCCGAGCTCCCAAGCTTGTGTTTTGATAAAAATGGCTAACTCTCGATTTTGAAATGTTTATAACTGTTCAGACTTTTAATGCATCGCGAACGCGGAGGTGATCTCGCGTTCGCGGAGAAGAAAAATAGAAGTTGCCAAAAATGCCCTTCGCGATCGCGAGAGGGAGAACGCGAACGCGAAGGCCTGGGACCACGAAGCTATGCGAACGCGACAGACGAAATGCGAACGCGATGAAGGAAGGCATGAAGCTTCGCGAACGCGAAGGAGTATACAACGCGATGAGGAAACTGGTTCTCCTCCAGAATTACTCTATCGAACGCGTGGAGGAGGACGCGAACGCGTAGAAGAAGGAAGTCAAAGGTACGCGAACGCGAGAGGGAAGCCGCGAACGCGAAGAAGGATTTTTGGTCTGCGACAGCTGAAGGAATTTCTGCAATTTTTACAACTCCGAAATGCTCCGTTGAGCATCTGAAACACACCCGAGGCCCCCGGGACCTCAACCAAACCTACGGACATATTCCATAACATCATTCAAACTTGTACCAATCCTTAAACCACCTAAAACAACGCCGGAAACTCGAATTAATCAAGGATTTGAGCCTAAGAACTTCAAATTTCATCAAAACATGCTTTCGATCAAAAACCTAACCAAAACACGTCCTAATGACCTGAAATTTGGCACATACATCCCAAACGACATGACGGAGCTACTGCAATATCCGGAATTCCATTCCGACCCTCGGATCAAAAACTCACTATCGGACCGGAAACTTCAAAATTCGAACTTTCGGCATTTCAAGCCTAAATTAGCTACGAACCTCCAAAACACGTTCCGAACACGCTCCCAACCCCGAAATCACCTAACGAAGCTAACGGAACTATCGGATTTCCGTTCCGAGGCCGTCTTCACACTGTTCTGACTATTGACCATTTTCCAACACTTAAGCTCTCATTTAGGGACCAAGTGTCCCAGAACTCTTCGAAACTCAAAATCGAACATCCCGGCAAATCAAAATGGCAGAAATAAACTTGGGGAAAGCAGTTAATAGGGGATCGGGGCGTTAATTCTTAAGACGGCCAGCCGGGTCGTCACAAATATCTGGTCAATTGAGAAGAACTTGAAACTCTTTTGGTATGAAATAAAGAGATACCAGATGTTGGATACATGGTCTGGTACTACTTCATGCATCGTTTTCATGCTCAATGATGAATGATATTACCATGAACAGAACAACTGAAATTAAAGAGAAGGTAATATATAACGCATGTGTCATCAACATACCTTTGCTATCAAGCACACAACAGGAAGATATGGATAACTTTTGTGGTTAGGCATTTCCTCCTCATCATACTCTCTCGAGCAAAAGTATTAATTAAGTACATTTTTAGTTAACAAAGAAAAATTTAATATCACATCGCAGAACCGGGTTGAGGTATGTTCCCTACCCTGGATATGCAATGTCGATCTCCAACTGACTTGGCCTTCTCGGGCTTTTACATCATCCCAGAACTCTTTTATCCACGTTGTCTGCTCCACATTTCAGGTAAACCAAACCAAAGATTGCCAGATGGAAGCAAAGCAATGATAGGTCATCATATAAGAGGAAAACAAAACCATGATGAACACTCGCTAAAAAGTAATCAATGTTGAGAAGAGAAGAAAATCACAACGAACATTAAAGTGTTGAACAAAATTGAAAAGAAGCTCGAGTTGGCAAGAATGTGATACATATGGATTAACGTAAGTATTGATATCTAACAATTTCAAGGATGTTGGGATATCTTAAAGCATAGATCTCTAGCAATTTTTAGGATGCTAAGATATCATATGTGAGATTTATTTGTCTCCAAGAAATATCACCTGAGCACTTGAACAAAAGCCATGGCATCATTAACTCGTTTACTGAATCAAATAAAAAACCATCTATTCCATCCAAACCAAATATCTCTTGGATCAACTTCCTAGTAAAAAGAACTTAAATCATAAAATTATAACTTATAATAGCATATTGGTACAAATTCAAACTTATGGTATAAATTTAGTAATACAGAGCAAAGATCAGCATTTCAGTTTGACGATATTACTCATATACACCTAGGATATTCAAGGTCATCAAATAGGGAATTGGCAATGATGAGTATACTAAAATCAAAGGCTCGAAATTCCAACTCCAAATAACCAATTACTAAATATAAAGGAAAAAGTTTATAGCTTTGGTGCATTGCAGCAAGTAGCGAGAAAAGGTAGCCAAAAAAGGAGTCACATATCCATAATGAGTAAATCCAAATTTTCCAGTTTATGGTTTAAGCACCCAAGGCTCCTATTTAAACTTACTTTCATCTGGCAATTTAGAGGCACTACCTATTCACCGGATTGTTGCACTTGATTAAAGAGTACATTTGCGAGGTATTTTGTTATACAAGTGTCACCGCAAAGGTATAATATTTATCTAACTGCTTAAGAGTTGTTACTCTATCCAAAACAGTATCCAATACTTCAACCTGAAAGTTTGAATGGATCTCCTTAATAAGAAGATTAACAAGGGTTGAGTGGAGTATAAATATTTTCCTCCTCATTTTTCTTTTTCAAGTTATGGGAAGTCTAGAAATTTACTCTAATTTTACTTGAAACAACTGTTTATCATAGCTCAAAGCCTCAAATAATTGAGACCCATATAGAATCAACAAGAGCTAACAATCGTATTAATTACGCAATTTGTGCGATGTGTTATCTATCTGAAAGTAGAAGCACCATTTATGTCTTATAAAGGCTTAAGAGAAGAAGACAAAATCAACCCAAGTCTATCTACAAAAAGTAACAAAACTTGAGTATTTCAAGATATGGTACCTTACCTGAATCCTCCTCAATATCTCAACAATGGGTTAGGAAAGCTCAGTTTGAGAGTGCTAATAAGGTCTGTCTGTCCTCAGGGTTCATAAAAAATTATTCTAAATTTATAGGAGAAATTCAAGCGCATTCTAAGATGTTGGGATATATACTATTAACCATGGATTTTGTTTAGATATAGTATTTATTATGATAATATTGTTCATTCAATTTTAATAAAGTTTTAATAGATCATATATTAGTCGGTGTCCTTTGCTTATATAGTAGATGATTTAGTGTATAGAGTTTAGCTTATACACGGAAGATTAAATCATCGGTTCTTATAAGTATAAAGTTTGAGTTCACAATCTAATGATAGAATTGGACAAACCATCAGGAATGATTGTAGCACAAGATTAAATATAATTTATCTTGATTATGGGAATGGTTTAATTCCAACTTCTTGTGCTAGTACATTTTGTATGTATTGAACGGACCAAGTAGAGATAAGTATTTTATACTGACTTAATAAAATAAACTCTCTAGCCATTAAATGTACTTATATTTTTAATCTTGATATAATTATTATTAGCTGTGTATATTATTATTGTTTTGATTTATTAAAAGGCGAGATTCTTTCGTGGGTCAATATGCCTGGTAAATATGATAATAATAATGTACATTGGCGAAGTAATAGTTAGTTGATGGAATCCATGTCTCGGTTTAGAGATTGATGATACACCTTTATGAAAGCTTATAAGTTTTCATGTGTAAACCCGGCCGGTGGATTTTGTATCTGACACATGAAATAAGTTAAGCGAAAGTCTAAAGGAAATAATCAATAAATTAAATCGTCAGTAATTTAATTTAATTGATTAGTATCTGAATCTTAACATGGGGAGTTAAATAAGATTTAATGGATGAATTTCGAAATTGAATAAGGAGTGCAATTACGAATTTTTAGTGGAATAATTCGTAATTAATTATGGTGGATATTAATTTCGAAAATTATAAATTAATTCCATAATTGGAAGCCTTGTTAATTAAATTCTGTGGTCCCTGCTGTGCCTAAATAATAGAAAATAAAGGAATCCTTTTTCTAGTGGAAAAGAAAACCCAACAGGTTTTGGAAAAGGGTTTTAACCCTTAAAACTTGTGCTATAAATACATAAGGTTTTCCACCTAGAAAGAGGAGCATATGGTGGCCGAATTTCAGCCCCTTTTCCTTAGAAATTTCGCCCACACGAAATTACTATTTCCGGGTATTATTTGGGTAACACAGTAGAAGACCGTGGAACGTTCGGAGATCGTGATCGTGCGGGGTATGGAGAATTCATTGAGTTGCTGTAGAATTGGAGGCTCGCGTGATAAAGGAGTTTGCTCACGCTTCAAGAGGTAACCAGTGAAATCCCGTTTATGCTAGTGGTCTAGATTACATGTGATTTTGATACTGGGATTGCTTCCGCTGCATATATTAATCCATCATAAGTAAGCATTTGTTTAGATTTTTTCTTTCTGAAATTAAATTTTATTTGGCTAGCTTCATTATACTGTCTAGTTGTGTGCAATCATTGTTCACTGGCTATTTATTATAATTGAATTACTTTAAAACTACATCTGTTGTCTATAATTCTTGTAACTTTTTCTCAATTAATTTCGCATGCAAACGCTTAATCCCTAGTTTAGAATACTTACTGCGTATGTGGAGTACAACGTCAGCTTCAACTAGTGGTTTCAATATAATAATATTTAGTTTTTATATACTATATATTAGGTAAAGTGCAATGCCAGTAATGCATACAATGGATGAATAAAGAAGATGGTGCTTCTCTGCATAAGAAACTTTCTATAATCATTATCACTCTGAATACTAAAATTTTATTCCATGTTTGAGACATAATCAAATAAAGAGAATAAATAAATCACAGCATACACTTAGAATTACAATTTTGTCCTGTATTAAGATATCCTTTTGGTGGTCAGTAGTCACCAAACTCTATAGATGAAACGGATGTAACTGAAAAATTGAAATGGCCCATCAAATGTTTTCTAGGGTCGAGACCAGCTACGGCTAAAGCAGCGAACTTGAATTATATAATTGAAGCTATGTCAGCCATTCTCAAGCTTTACGGTGTGGACAAGCAGGCAAAGAGGGCAAAATTGGTTCTATTGAACTTATTGTTTTGAGCTCGATCCTTAAGTGTATAGGAAAAAAAGGGAATTATGCTTGTGTGTGTAGATATATATATATATATATGCCTGCGCCAAAGTCATTCCGAATCCACTAACTCTAAAATTACGAGTTACCTCTAATTTCTAGGCAACTAGGCTGAAGAAATTAAAGAAAACGTACCTGAAACCATTCTACGAGAAGATTAGCATTAAGCCAAGTTTTGATTGCATCTTCAAGCAGTAGGCCTCTTTTCCTGAAGATAATGGGCTTTGGATAAACTGCTAAGCCCCTTTAGTCATTGTTTTGTTTGCCATTCGGTGTCGAATACTCATATTGAATCCCTGACTAATTCGAATTCACCTACCTGGACTTTTTTTTCATTCCCAGAGCTTGAATCCAAGACTTTTGGTTAGAGGTGAAGGAATCCTATACATCCCACCACAAATCTCGGTGGTCCTATGCTATGTTCAAGGTTTTAGTTCCTATGATGAAATGTTTCAGTTTTAAAATAAAGACATTGTTAACAATGAGACAGGGACTCTATCCTTTGGTATTTGGGAATTCCAATTATGTTTGCTTTATACTGCAAAAGATGTCCGAGAAAATAAATAAAGAAGTGCAGCATCAGCAAAGATGAGCTTAGCAGTGGCTGAACATCATACTCAAATTGCTCCTATTTGTTCAATTATTTAGAGAAACAATTAAGTTTAATTTGTAAACATGAAACACACATGTATATTTTAGAGAAAAACATAGAATATCAGTCTTACATAAAACCCCAATTCATGTCTCAGTCTTACGGAAATGCATAAAATGATTCTCATTGACCTCTAATAAATAAACGAATGCATTTGATCCTGTTTTCGTCAATTATATACTTCTGAAGATGTCCACAAGACCACAACAAAAGAAAGTTACAGCAAAGGGAGACTAAATTTAAATCAAAAAGTTACAACACTCGGGTAACATCGTGAAAGAAAAAAATCAGGAGATAATGTTGATAGGCAAAGCCCTTGATATTACAGATACATTGGCAGTATTCTCTCTCCACTATACAAATTGAAGGTGGATTCTGTTAGCGGGTGTGTTTACTTCTGTTAAAATCAAATGCCAATAATATAGAATACAGACCACACACTTTCTAAAGATAGAACGAGAGTTCTATAAATATAAGAAAAAATTATTAGCCAATGCTTAAGCGAGAATCCAATGAACGCATGCTCGTTTGACGCCTTGGGATTCCAATCTCACAAGCATTCACTCTTGCTGCAAATCGGAGAGAACACAGGGACTCGCCAGTAGAAGAAGGATCCGGTGCAACATTGACAAACATCAACGTCTTCGAGTCACCACCTAGACAAGGCTGATTAAACATGCAACAGTCAGAAAAAATATACTAAAAAATCTGCATTTAGTAATGGCACAACTGAACTGAATAGGACACATTTCAAAATCATCTTTTGGAAACAGATGCACAGTCCATTGATTCTGCCTTAGAGCTCAAATAAATCAGATGGAAGGCCATTCTTCATTTTAAATTGGGGCTAGAGCAATTTTACCTGGAGAAGATATGTAAGCTTTGAGTTCCTAAATGGCACATGCTCCTCTTTCTTTGCAAGAGCAAATATAACATCACTTAAAGACGATAGACTCTTGTTGATAGCCTGAATGAAAATCAGACAAAGTAGAGAATTGGTTTAGCAAAAATTTCTATCAAAACGGGAAGTTTCAAGAAAAGACAGTTGAATCAAATACCTGAGTTTCTTTCAACCTATCTCCAGTAGACCCACTCTTGGACAGACGCTCACTGCCAGCAAGATCAATCAAGTTGAGTACACCTTGCACTTGCTGCTCTGTGCTCTGCACATGGATATGAAACTATTAGTCAATATAAAATTCAAGTCCCGAAATAGGCGTCCCAAATCGGAATATATAGACAATACTTTGCCATGAATGTTCTCACCTCATTAACACCGGAAATTCTCAAAGTGAAAACAAAATGACTTCTTGAAGAATTCTCGTTCATCTGAGTCTTGCCAACAGACCTACAGAACACACAAATTCAGTAAAGCAAGGTTTTACAAAACACTTTTTGAGTCCAAAATACAGGAAATAAAAGTTCCTCACTAGTTAACCCCAAATATCAAATAGAGGTATTTTTAAACAGCATATTTTATGCAAAGGCTGATGACAGATATAAAACTGATATTAGAAAATAGATACTGAGAAAAAAATAGAAGATATATTTTCATACCTGCTTTGTGCAGCCCGCCTTAGAAGAGAAGAAACCTTGCTACTACTATGAACATCTACAATTGTCAGGTCAGAGACATGGGTGTTGCCATTTACATCATGTTTGATTGTATATTGCTTTCCGCCGTTTTCTGGTCTGGAAGCATCGAAACCTGACAAAAGGTCCCGAATTGTCTCGTTGTATATTTCAAGCATAGAAACCTAAAAATAATATGGAAGACAATATCAGAAAAGAGAAACAAGTAGTGGGAAAAACGATATCAAAAAGAGAAACAGACTAAGTAAAGAGATCAAGAAGAATTACAATTTCTCACCTGCATTTCATATTTCCACCCTTGTGCTTGAAGAGACTGTCGGGTCTCAAATACCTGTTCTAAGGTGCGGGGTATTAGTCCTTTATTCTCTGGACTTTCTGGGTTGCCCATCATTGTATGTGTCTTGCCAGAACCAGTCTGACCATAAGCAAATATACAAACCTGAAAAAAGAACAGGACAATCAGCTAGTGGATCACTTGCTTATGAATTGAATGATTTGACATATCTAAAGGAAATGAACCTTTTAATCCCTCCATTTCATTTTATAAGGCGGTGTTTGGTTGTCGCGGAGTTTAAGGGGGAAACGTAAGACTTATGGCACATTCAAAAAGTATCCTTAGTAGTACTTGCACACTTGTTGAGTTGTTGTTGCACTAGATTGTGCACCCCCCCCCCCCCCTTCAAAACGTATCCGTTACGTAGTACTTGCCGTACTCTTAACACTGCCGATGTATGTTTTAGTGGTCGTATTCAGTTAGACGGGTAAAATTACCCCCCCCTCTTCATGGGGTTCCCAGTGTGATCCTCACTTGCTCGGATGTTAAGTTTAAAGTTAAAGAGTTTTAAACATAGAAGGCCGGATAGCAAAGTTAAAAAATATATTACCTTATAACCGTCAAGAGCACTCTGTACAAGTTGGGATATCTCAACAAAAACATCTTGTTGTGAAGCCTCGGGCGTGAAAACTTTGTCAAATGTGAAGGAATGCTTTTGCCCTTGAGTAATAGAAATATCAAATCAACTTTCACAGAAATTAAAGCGAAGTTAAAAAGAAATACAAATTTTATCTGGTTCAATGCGATAGAAACAAATACTGACCATTTTGTGCCACGTCAATCCCTCTCCCTTGTGCTTCCATTGAGGTAGGAAAAGAGATAACATTGGCTTCTGTACTAACACAGTCTTCAGATAATAAAGGTCTCACTCTACAGAAAACCCGTATGTTGCCTTTCAATTCCTGCATTAGAAAGATTTGTAAGTGAATCTTAGGTGAACTTTTAGGATAGTTGCATATCATGTCTGCGAAATTTACCAGTATAGTATTGTGCAATTTTTTCCGAAGTTTCTCCCCTTCCACAACTTTTGTTTCTGCATCAGCAAGACGCTGGCGCAAATCAAAGATCATTTTCTTCTGCTCCTCATATTCTGTTTTTGTTTCAAGTGCTGACATGTCGGACATCTGACAGAAGTGTTAAAATATTAAGAGGAATGTCATTTAAAGCTTATGAGGTATAATGGAGTGTAGAATTTTCAGAAAGGAAAATGAATGTCAATATGCACAGAGAAAGTGCATTTTCATGCCAAACTGTAACACACCTGTAACCTCTTCTCCGCAAAAGTAAGTTTTTCTTGCAATCTGATTATTTGTTCAGATTGAGACAGACATTGTGCCTGAGAAAAAAAAAATCAAGAAATATGGCTATTTACTACAAACAACTATTGCTTTGAGATGTTCAGACATATAAACACAACCAGACGGACCTCCAGTTCGTTTGCCCTTACTGACATGTTCTCTAACTCAGCAACAGATTTCCCAGTACATTCCTTACATTTTTGTAATTCAGCATTTAGAACCTGGACTTGATACAACTGTTGATCACGATCATCCCTCATCTTTTGTAAATCTGCCCGCAAACATCCAACTTCATTTGCTAAAGTTTCTTTTTGTTTCACAGCCTCATCTTGAACAGCCTTTGAAGTCAGAAAGGAAAAAGAGGAATATGATTCAGAAGATAACAAACAGCAACCATTTGTCTTCTTCAGTTTACACAGCAAATGAAGAGATGACATTGGAGAAAAGCAATAAGCAAGCAACTACTGCCTTGGAGAAAAACACCATACCAAGAAAAACCTACAAATCATAAAACATCATCTAGAAATTTGACTAGTTCCCATATTGCCGTCAAATTCAGGTACCCGGTCATACAGTTAGTTGTTGGTACAGGTAGCAGAAATAACAAACTAAGCTTCAAGCAAAAGAAAGTAGTTTAAACACTCCTGAAATGAAGTGGCATTTCAGATTGCTACAGCGTTACTTCACTATTTGCTCGATATATAAGTGCTCAAAAAGAGGAGATTGAAAAAGAAGCTGCATAGATGTTGCTAACAATGGCAAAAAGAAAACAAAAAATGAAAATCCAAAACTTACTCTAGAAGAAGAGAGCTGTTCCTGCAAAGAAGTATAATGCCCCCTGAGGGTGCTGAGATTTTCAACAACTGCAGCTTTCTCCTTCTCCACACGCTTCAATGTTTCATTTGTTGAAGCAAGTTCAGACTGGAGCTTACTGTTGTACTGCTGTAAACTTGTATTGTACTCCTGTAACCGCTTGTACATTTCATTTAGTGATTGAATCTGCAGATATTATTAAGCACGATGTAAGTTCAACAAAGCAATTCACAACTATAATCAAGCCAAAACAATACCTTGTACAACTCCTTACCTTTTGATTCGCACTTGAATTGTCTTGTTGAGATCTCTTGAGCTCTTCAGAAACTGAAGCTTGCAGTTTCTCTGCTGCATCTCTAGCCTCTTTCTCCCTACTAAAAGAATCCATCGCTTCCTGATCAAATTGTTAAGCAATTCAGAGACAAAGTTATATTTTATATGCTACAGGGGAAAGCTCCAACAAAGATCCCAAGATAAAGAAACATGATCTTTGCCCTGCCAGTCCTACCAATTTGGCTGACTCCTCTTTTGCACACTTCTCTTGCAGAGCTTCAATAGTTTTCCTTAACTCCATTATGATTGAGTTCAATTCTTCCTCTTTGGCTTTCATAAGCATCTCTAACAAAACGCAAAAGAGCTAATGTAAGTCAGTAATTCACTGGACTAGTGGTGGAGCGAGAAAGTTATACAAGGGGAATCATAAAGACACTACAATGTCACACCTAGAATTTGAACCTTGATCGAAAGCAATTTTTGACCCCCTTCGCCACTACACTAGAACTTTTCTTTATATAAAGGGGATTCGACAATTCATAACTTAACCAACAAAACTTATTTTTTCTCAATTTGCACATACAATATTTCGACAAAGGGGATTCAACTGAACCCCCTTATTCCAACATAGCTCCACCATGCATTGAACAACACTAAGATATACAAGAGGAACACACAATCATACCCATCTCGTTGCATTTCTTCTCTGCTGAGTCTAGCAAGGTTCTAAGTGATGCCTGTTGTGTGACATGGCTTTCTTCAAGCTGCTGGAACCACTTAACGCATAGCTTAAGTCTTCTTATGTATTCTGACATGAGATCGCACTTTTCCTAATAGAAACAATAGAAATTTACACATCAGTAAACATGCAGCATAAATCTATTTTAGCATTTGTCTAATTAATTAAATCAACATATCACACCTTAGTGTTAAACTTGTTCTTAGTTTTCAATTTCTCAGCGAGTAAAGATTCAACATCCTCTTTAGTAAACTCAAAGGCGGGGCTATCTGAACCGGCAGTACTCGGCGGTCCACTAGTAGGAATCAGATCTGGTTGAGCCACTGCATTCACCAATGCAAATGCTTGCCTTGTTGGTCTACCAGCGGTCGTCGGCATTCTCGGAATCGCAATTTTTCTCTTCTTATCTACTGATATTTCATCTGTTGCGTACTTACTCTGCAAAACCCAAAAATTTGGATACATAAAAGCGGAAAATCAAACACAAAATATATGTAACGGGAAACCATACATACAGAGGAAAATAGAATGTTGAAAGTAAAAGCTTTGCTTACATTTGAAGGGCTAGAAGGAATTGGGGCTTTGTTCTGGTTCCTAGGAGGAGCCATTTTGAAAAAAAATTGTAATTACGAAATGGTAAGTAATGAGAAAAAGAGAGAGAAGTTAAAATCAGAGAATTTGATTTCGGGGGTGTGGGACTGTGGGTCCGTGGATTGTAATCGAAGCTATGAATACACTATCACTACCGTTGCTTTGAATTGCAGTAAACTGAGAAAGACACACACAGTGATGAATTTAGAAAAAAGATTTAGAGCAAGAAAAATATTATACTCCAATTGAAGAAGAGAAACATCATCTAGGCTCTCACTCTGCAACCCTAATTGGTAATTTGGTCTGTTTGGATCGACGGAGGTTAGGGACGAAACGACGTAGTGTCGAAGAGCGTACGCTGGGGACTGAGGAGTATTTGAATTTTTTTGAAATGAGAGCAGGCGCTAGGGGCATTTTCCATTCGTTGAAATATTCACTACCAATTATACCCCTAACGGTCCATTTAATATCATTACTTGGACCCTTTTTTACTTTTTTTTATTTTGCTTTCATTTGAAAATATCAATTTCATGTCTCATTACAAATATTAATTATATGATCTTTTCACAAGAGTTCAGTAGAAAATAACACAAATAATATTAAAACACGTGAGATTTTTATATGGTCATTTTCTTCTAAAGGAGATCATTTCTTCCTATTATATTTTGTTACAATTTTCTATTAATCTATTTTTAAAATATATAGTAATTATATATTTGAAAATAATATAATTTTAAATTTTTTATTTTACCTAGAGTGTCCATATTTTATAGACACAAAAATCTAATTGACATTTAAGGCTAGAGGCGGAGCTAGAACACAAGTTACAGATTTGACCGAACTCAGTAGCTTTAATCCAAATTCGATATTTGTTTAAAGTAATCAATTGAATTTAAGAAATCGACTGGACGGTTGTCCTCGAGGCTCCACATGGCGCTTAAAAATTAATTACGACTATCAAAGTATTCTACTACGTATGTATTACCACATCTTTTGTATATAATTATTTTATCATTTAATTGTGTACTATTAATTTATTTTAGATTAAATTACGTGACACTTTTATATTGCGAGTTTATGACTCGTGAATAACCTTATTGCATTATGGAAGTTAACCCTTGAAAGTTGAAACTAATGATATAGAAAGTATATTCAGAATTGACTCATAATTATGGAGTATGCAACTATTCTTCTTAAGCATTTTCAACTGTGATAAGAAGAACATTTGTCCCAATGTTTTAAAAGGCGGGGGCGAGAGGCGAGGCGTTTTTACCTCTAACAAGGCGAGGCGTAAGCCCTGAGACATGGGGCGTAAGTCCCACAGATCTTTAAATTTTACTAAATTCAAGAATTTTAAGATATTAGATATTAGAAAATAAAAAATAATTATAAAAATTACATTAAAATCACAAAATTATACAAATAATCTACTTAAAATATTTATAATAATTCAACTATGAATAATACGAAACATATGACATATATCATAATATGCAAATTAGCTCCAACGTCGTTACAACTCAAATATCACAAATAATATGTATTCAATATGAAATCTTATATGTATCTCTTAAGGAGTAATGAACCTTGAAAAAATTTCGATATTATAATCTGATTTTTTCTTAAAATACTCCTTTTATTTAATATCTTTCTACTTGAAAGAGAATATATATAAAAATATAATTCACAATTTAAATATGATTCTCTAGCATCATTTATTTTTAATTTTCAACAAGGTAATAAAGTGACACATAATTCATCATACAATACCATGATAACTAATTATTTATAAATAATTACTAGCTAATACTGAGCTATTAAATTAATAAGTATTGTATCTCGTAAACATGAAAAGAATAACATTTAGAAAAATAATTGTATAAAAATTTATGGACTATTATATAGTAAAGACATAACAAAAGTTAATAAATAAATACTTTTTAAATGAAAGATTTATTTAAAATTAATTATCATAGCAGTCTTAATGGATAACGTACAATAATTTTTATTTTAATTATGACATAAAATACTCTCAACTTAATAATTTATGATTAAGAAAAAAGTAATTTTAAATAGTCAATGATTTATTAAGAAAATTTGAGGATTTACAAGGTTAGTCGCATATAATTGCATAAAGTTCAATTAGGCGAGCCCAGTACGCTGGGCGTTGAGCGTGTCTGAGGCATAAGCCTTGATGGCCGAGGCGTAAGTCTCATGGAACTGAGCCCCACACATAAGCCCAGGGGCGTTTTACGAGTGCTCCGTCCCAGGGCGAGTCCCAATTATGCCTTTCAAAAACAGAGTTTCTAAGTGATTTCAACTTAATCACATTAAGTTAAAATGCATTTCATAACATAACAAAATTCTTTCTTGACACTTAGATATATAATAACTGCATTAATACAGAATAAAATGGAAAAAAAATTATTTCAGACAATAAAAATCAAGCTCGCGTGGTACAACGTCAAAAGCATCATATTTTACTTTAGACTTTTTTTGTATAATCTTTTTTTATTTTCTTTAAAAATATTTTTGTATGTTGACTACTATCTGGTAATCCATTGTAGTTGATATAAAACACATTACAAGAATTGTGATAAGATGAATATGATCCTTTTCATCGGGCAAGACAGGAATCGAGTTCAAATCTTGGTAAGAAAAAAAATCCTCACAGAAAGTGCTTCTCCGGGCAAGAAGTGAATCTATATTATTGGCGCCCTAATGCAGATATCGAACACAGAGTGAAATCCCAAAAAAAAAAAAGAAATTGCAAAAAGCACGACTCTGTTTGATTTTTTTAATCTATATTCACCTTACGAGGGAGGAATGAGAAAGAGAAAAAAACATAAGTATAAGAAAAATAATCATCTCGGGCAGCTAATTAACCTGCCCGAAGTTCATCTTCACTTCCCCAATCTATCCTCTGCACCTGTATATAAACCCCACAAAGCTCTGAGTCCCATAACTGTCTCTACAAATTCTCTTGAGTAATTCCTTTGTTTAAGCATTTCACATTTTCCCTTCAATTTCTGGTACTATTTTCATATCCTTTTACAAAAATGGAGGCAATGAAGATGAAGATGTTCGTCGTTGCAGTCATGGTGATGATGGTGACCATCTCCGCCGTGAAGGGCGTCGGTGCCGCTGATGCTCCGGCACCTGCTCCAGCGTCCGAAGCAGCCATTTTCGTCCCCACCTTCTTCGCTTCCTTTCTCGCCCTTGCATTTGCTCTTATCTTTTGAGCTACTTGTTTGGACTTTATGAGTATGTTTTTGGTAATTACTGTTTGTGGGTGGATTTGGAGTTCTTGCTTTGCGACTTTTGACGAATCTTCGTTAATCTATTTATTTATTTCCAAATGTTAGTAATATGTATTTCTGGGTAATATAATGGGAAATTAGGGAATAACCCATAAATATCTTGACTCTGGTCTGGAGTTTGGTGTTCAACTTTTATTTAAGCATTTTCTATTTTTATAATTCCATTTTTTGCTTTGTTCATTTAGTATACTTGATGTTTTTTTATGAGACGTTTTAACCGTTTGGATTCAATGTAGTCGTGATTATGATTTTAAAATTTGGAGGACTACTTTGAAAAGAAATGCTATTTGGGGTGGGTGGTGGTGGTGGAGCAATCTTTTAGTGGCGGTTTAGATAATATTTTGGTCGAAAAGAATTAAAGGTGAAACTAAAAAGTAATATTATGAAGTTAAAATTATGCTTGAACATGAATTTCACTTGAGAAGAAGAAGTAATATTTCTCTTTATGCTTTTTATTTTATGTTTAGCACCTTGTTTGACCCCCCCCCCCCAAAAAAAAAAAAAAAGAAGAATCTTTCAAGTATTCCACAATGTTTTTATATTATGATTTTAGTGGTTTTGACATGTAGTATCTTTATCAAAACTCTTTTACCAAAAGAAGAGATAGAACTTAATTATTTAATGTAGTCATTTAAATGAACTCTTTTTCTGAATTTCATCAAATGAACACTCTAATTTGAATGATTTTAGAGGGAAGTTATGGGCGTTACGTTATACTCCCTCCGTTCACTTTTACTTGTCACGGTTTGGTTTTTTACGTCGCTTAAAAAATAATAAATGAAGCGCAATTTATCATGATACCCATATCAATTGATGCATATTTTTAATGATTTTGAGAAAATATGCATCAATTAACATATATATACATTAAAAAATTACCTAGCTATATAATTTATCGGTACAACTTCCAAGCTTATTCAAGGGAATCAATTTATACAAATATTACTCCCTCCGTTTCATATTAAATGAGGTACTTTCCTTTTTAGTCTCTTCCAAAATAAATGACACATTTCTAAATTTGAAAATAATTCAACGTTAAACTCCTCATTTTATCCATTTTACCCTTAATGAGAAGCTTTTATAACCACACAAAAGTCATGTCCCCACAAAGCTTACCCTTTAAGCTTTTAAGACCACAAAATTCAAAAGTCTTTCTTTTTTTCCTTAAACTCCGTGCCGAGTCAGACAACTTCATTTAATTTGAAACAACGGGAGTATATATATATGTTAACGTGTATAAATTGTACATCTTTTATTTCTTAACTTAATGTAGTTTCACTATGTGATCATTTAGTTGTAAGGTTTCAATCGTACCGTCCTCTAGATTTTTTAACTTCATATTCTTCACTATTTACGGACGCATCTCATTTAGGGTGGGCATAAAATTCGAAAAATCAAATTCCGAACCGGAACGAATTAATTCGGTATTTCGGTTTCGGTTTTTTTCAGTATTTCGGTCTAATTCGGTATTGCAATTTCGATATTTCGGTACGGTCCTCGGTATTTCGGTACGGTCCTCGGTATTGAAATTCTGAAATTTCGGTTATCCGAAATACCAATTTATATATAAGAAAAATTTCTGCACCGAGGATGAGGCGCTTATGGCTTTTAACCGTGAAATGGATGCTAATTCAATCCAAAAGGAAAGAATATCTGCTTTATTGCCATCTGAATCACTAGAGTCGATGTGTACGGAGACCATGCTTCTAGCTGAAAAGAAGATGAATGAATGGATGGCTGAGTTGGATGCCATTGCAAGGGAAATTGAAGCAGAGTTAGCTCTAAGAGAAATAGGATGCAATTTGGCTGAACTTTTGGATGGAATTTCTTTTTAAGTCAAGGGGTTTCAAGAGGTCATCTGTTTTAGCGAATTCAACATGTTCATACCTGCATTCAGTACTTAGTTCTGGACAGTGTAGTGGTATATCTGCTTTTCCTAACCAATATTATCATCAGTTTTGGTATTTCTGCAAGTCTGAAACTTCATACTTTTATCACTTAATGTTCACTTAATGTTTATGTCACAATTTGAAATAGTGCTTACCTTATGTGCAGCAATTTTGCTTCAACAGCTTAATTTCAGTAGTTGACAGACGCGTATGAAAAAGCAGCTTAATATTGAAGCAGAAAATTTCTGATATTCATATTGAATTCTGCTGTGTTTGCATAAATTTTAGTTATGCTTTTTGATATCTCACTATTAATCACATGTAAGCAAGTTAACAGAATCTTGTTCTGCATATGTAAGCAAGTTAACAAGGCTTGAATGTATTACAGCAGTGATATGTTTTCATATGTAAATGAGCTTCCTAGTATATATAGGAATTTCAATAGCTTCCGGTGGGTTCCAAATGCTTCAGCGTTCCTGTATACATTCTGCCAGAAATTTCATATTGAAGCAGAAGCAGTATCGAAATTTAATATTTCTGACTTTTAGTAGTTGACGCGCCTATATTTTAAATTTTACTCATTAATGTATCAAATCGAAACCGTACCGAACCAAAATAAGAAATACCGAATCGTATCAAACTATTTTGGTACGGTATTTGGTATACACAATTGATAAATCGAATACCGAATTACCGAACCGAAGTATTCAAATACCGAACCGAAATACCGAACGCCCACCCCTAAATTCTCATTTTAAAAAAAAAAATTAAAACAAGAAAACGAAAGAAAGTGTACAACAATGAATTACTTAAAGAAAATTTCTGAAGTAGGGGTCTCTATGTTGCTTTCTATGTTCTTGAATGGTCGAGTAAATTAAGAGAAGAAAAGAAGTTGAAGTGAGTGTTGACTTGACGCCACAAAGTTATATGTCAATTGTTGTAAAACAGCCATTGGAGAGAATTCTCTTGGCATCAATTGATGTGTGACTCTTCAATTGCACGTGTACTACAATTTATGCTCTTGTTGAAACTGCAGTGATGATCTCATAAATATAATGCTACGGAGTATTAAAATTTAGAAGCATTACGTAGGAGTGTTTGGCTAAGCTTAGAAGCTGGTCAAATTAATTTATAATTGCACCTTTAGCTTATCTACGTATTTGGTAAACAGTCAAAATGTTTATAAGTCTAGTGTTTATAAGCTAAAATCAGCCACAACTCATAGAGCCCGTTTGGATTAGCTGATTTGAAGTAGCTGATAAGCATTAGGTGTTGAAAAATACTTTTAAGTGCTAAAACAGATTTAATAAATAAGCAGTTACGTGTTTGGGTACAAGTGCTGAAATTGATAATAAGTTGCTGCAGTATTTGATAAAAAAAGTGCTGATAAGCTCTTTTTCTGTTAAAGTGACTTAAATAACCTTAGAACTGTTTACATTTATAAGGGTGTAATTTCTTCAAAATTTTACATTCCAGGTCGATTCAAATACAAAATATTCTATTTATCATTTTATTTTAAATACAACTGTGCTTAGATAAGATAATTTTTATGATAAATATAATTTATTTTATGATAAGCATATAATCATAAGTTATACTCCCTCCGTTCCAGTTTATGTGAACCTATTTCCTTTTTGATCTGTTCCAAAAGAATGAACCCTTTCTAAATTTGGAAACAATTTAGTATAAACTTACAACTCTATCCTTAATGAGAAGGTTTTATAACCACACAAATACTCTAGACCCCTTTTTAACTTGTTTAGGACCACAAATTCCAAAAGTCTTCATTTTTTCTTAAACTTCGTGTCCGGTCAAACAGGTTCACATAAATTGGAACGGAGGGAGTAATAATTAATAAATTGACAAAAGTTTCTCAGTAAAAAATAAACCTAAATAGGATAAATTATTTGAAGAGAAACAAACATTGTCTTCATCACCACAACATTTAGAAAGCAATACACCAAAAAATTTGATATGTCCTCATTTATTACATACAGTTCAAAGATTAATACACAATCACATAAATATAAGTATGCAAAGGAATAGAGAATTTGCTTATCTTAAATAGTCAATGAGAATTGCAGACTTAAAGAGGTGTGAGGGGGGTTTAGGTTGAATACTTGAGGCAGTGAGTATCGATGTAGGAGTTTTGTTTTAAAAAGAAATATTTTAAGGATAAAATAGTAAAAATCTTGGTCAAACTTAAAGTACTTATAAGCTAAAAATTCATAAGCTGGGGCGACCAACTTATGGCTGTTGGCTTATTTTTGACTTATAAGCACTTGGCTTATAAGCACTTTTAACTTTACCAAACGCATAGATAAGCCGAAAAGTGCTTATAAGCTAGTTTGACCAGCTTATAAGCTTAGTCAAACACCCTCATAAGCTGGTCACCCCCAACTTATGGCTTTTCAGCTTATAAGCACTTTTTGTTTGACTAACATTTTTACTAGTTTATCCTTAATAATATTTTCTAATTCACAAAATACTTTTCCCAAAATAAATTTCTTGACTTTCTCTTCATTCTATATTCGTTTCTTTACAAAGAAATTTGTAATTTATGATCTTTTGAAAAACATTCAAGGGTATTGTAGTCATTAACAAAAGAATAGCTTGTCAACTCTTTTTAAGCAAACACATCAACTGCTTATTATCAGTTTCAGCACTTCTATCCAAACACAAAAATGCTTATTTTAAAAATCAATTTCAACACTTAAAAAACTTTTCAGCACTCAAGCTTATAAACTATTTACAATCAAAAGGGAACCTATTTTCTTGATACAGTAACTTTGATAACTCTCTCACTGTAGAAAGGAGGTGTCTCTTGCAATATTATTCTTTTCATAAGGAATTTATTTTAATTTTGTAATTTTGTGTGAAAACTGAAGCCTAGTTAGATTTCTCTAGACAATTTTGTGTAATAACGAACCTTAATATTTGTCATTCAACTGACGGTGTTGTTAGGATCGAAAAAAGTCAGGTGTCATGCGAAAGCTAGCAAAGCAAACCTTCAACAACGATAAATCAGACAACAAAGGAGAAATCTACCAAAAGAGACACAAACATTTAACGTGGTTCGGTCAACTGACCTACGTCCACGACGGAGATGAGCAATCCACAATAATAAAAAGAGAGTACAAAATATCGAGAGAACAACCTCACGAAGAGGCAAACACAAGTGACACACTGACACTTGTCCCGTAAAGTTCTCCCCCTAGACACGACTCTCAAGCCTCCTATGGCTACATTGTGGATGCTACTGAATGAGAAGGAAGGATCCTCAATTTATAGAAGTCCAAACCTTTTCCTACAAGAAAGAGGACTAGCCAAATATAGGAGATTTGTAATTTTCTTTTACAAAAAGAAAAACTCAATTAAGGTAATTATATTGCCCTTTTCCTTCAAGAGATAGAAAAACCAAATATGGTAAGAAAATTATGGCAAACACCTAACAATTCTCCCCTTTGGCCTGAATTTTCTGACAAAATAAACTTGATCCACCTTCTTCACATAGCCTTCAACAGGTCGCATCTCCA
>NW_017674115.1:76458-77907 GCF_001879085.1 Nicotiana attenuata | reverse complement strand
TCCGTCGAATTTACTTTGACAAATAAAACTTAGTATCCACCTTCTTCACATAGCCTTCAACAGGTCGCATCTCCAGATATCCGCCACAAAGTTTGTCTCAACGTGCGTAGCACTCCGATCAAATTTCTCAAACAAAAATCACGATTACAGTCAAATATGTTGCAGCTAGAACTGAACCCGCCAAGATAATCCTGTCTTGAACCTCGCTCTGATACGACTTGTTAGGACCGAAAAAGGTCAGGTGTCATGCGGAAGCTAGCAAAGCAAACCTTCAACGACGATAAATCAGACAACAAAGGAGAAATCTACCAAAAGAGACACAAACATTTAACGTGGTTCAGTCAACTAACCTACGTCCACGACGGAGATGAGCAATCCACAATGATAAAAAGAGAGTACAAAATATCGAGAGAACAGCCTCATGAAGAGGCAAACACAAGTGACACACTGACACTTGTCCCGTAAAGTTCTCCCCCTAGACACGACTCTCAAGCCCCCTATGGCTACATTGTGGATGCTACTGAATGAGAAGGAAGGATTCTCAATTTATAGAAGTCCAAACCTTTTCCTACAAGAAAGAGGACTAGCAAAATATAGGAGATTTGTAATTTCCTTTTACAAAAAGAAAAACTCAATTAAGGTAATTATATTGCCCTTTTCCTTCAAGAGATAAAAACACCAAATATGGTAAGAAAATTATGGCACACACCTAACAGGTGTGTCTTTGAGACTTTCACTCGCAAGTTAACTTATCAATTAATCTTCACTAATCACTAATATCTTTTCAATAGCCTTTACTTGGGTTACATGATTTGCAGTGCAAACTACATAAAAGTACTGGATTTCAATATATACGTTAATAGTTTTTTAAAAAAAATCTCTATAATTTATAAATAGTGATCTTGTAAATATTTTACATATTCAGTGCATAAAACTAAAACTGTATACGTGATTTAAAATCTGCCAAAAAAATTGCATCATTAATGTAAATTTCGACTCTCAGTGGACTCCAAGAAAATTTCAACCTAGTGTCACTGCCACTGTTATGATCATCTGATCTTTGTATTCAGACCAAAAGTTGAAAACAAAATTGTTATTTTACTAAAAGTTTGTACTTGCCAAAAAACAAGATATCAAAAGTTCAATAAGTACCATATTAGGTCATGTATAATAAATTCTCGTTTAGTGAGAATGCACTAACTTAAACCACCACATGGATCCAACTTCAAAGAAGATACTCCTCTTTATCAGTTGAGTAATTTCTTGATGAAATATTTAAAGAAGATACACCTGGCAAGTATATTATTAGTAATCAAATAAGAGTTTAAACTATATATTGTATTCTCAAAATTGTAAATTCTAAATTTTATAAAGATTAACCGGTAAATATTCTTTGGATGACCTGATAATATAAAAAAGTTCTTTACACTTCATATATATATATATATA
>NW_017674115.1:75683-76441 GCF_001879085.1 Nicotiana attenuata | reverse complement strand
TATATATATATATATATATATATATATATATATATATATATATATATATATATATATATATAAACTTAAACGTTAATAGAACATAACATGAGCATGTACTTTTTCATATGGGGTTCACATGGGGAGGATAGTGGAAAATACCTAAGCATATACATCATCCTTCAACTCATCATCATCATCAACATGCATCTGCAAAATTGGTCGGCTGGTTTGGGACCTCTGTCTCTAAGTTATTAGTTATATATATACTCGATCAATATCTTCTCTTAATTTGGTTTTAGGGCTTCGTATATTTAAAAAAGGGATAAGCTTTTAAGTTATATACGTTGTTACTTTAAAGAGTTTTATATTATTAGGTCATCTTTACATATTATATCGTAGAAATGACGTGCAGTAGCCACTAATTAAGGGTGTCTTTAATTTTTATCCACTAATTATAATGCTCAGTAAAAATAGCCACTACTAATAGGGAAAAGACTGTTTTACCCTTCCTTCATAAAGGTAACAGTTAGGCTTCAGGAAATTATTATGTATTTATCTCTCAATTCTGGGCAAACTCATACTTATAACGCTCACAATTAGCAGCATACTTGATACTGAACAAGGATGAATATGATATATTGGGAGCTGAACATTCAGATAAGATCAGTAAGCCATCTAACTAAGAAGTCAAACAACCATTATATGCAAAATGCTATGTCTCATGAAGAATAAAGATCTTATAATGCATCGAGTTGAAAATGAGGCAAAAAGGAGAA